>NW_005842882.1:483405-486577 GCF_000455745.1 Alligator sinensis
AGGAATGCCTGGTATGTTATTACACTTTCCCATTTGAGATAATACTGTTCAATTGTATTAAACATCATCTCGTGGGTTGCATAGAGGAATGGTTTGCTGGGAAATATGTGCAACTCCCACTGCCTTAGACAAAAGTGAGCACTGACATCACTCACTCTCTCAGGTCCTCTTTTAGTTAAGTACTTCAGCCTGTGCTTGAGCCTTGATAGCATCCATATAAGTGCTCAAGCCCCACTCTATGCCACGAGTGGCCACCCTGTGGCATGCGTGCCAAAAGTGGCATGTGTAGTCCCTGTGTGTGGCTTGTGGCATATCAAGGAAGGAACAGGCAACACAGTGGCTGAATACGCAGGGAGCAGAAAGCAGTGGGCAGGGAACACAGGGCAGAGCAGAGTGGCTGATCAGGCAGGGGAAGGGTGGGCACGGGGTTTAATTTGTGGCACATCTCCCAAAAAGGCTGGTCTCCACTGCTCTATGCCTGGATAGGCATCTAGCTGGGGTCCTCTGACCCCAGCCCTCTTCCCTGCCTAGGCAGGGGGCAGACTCAATGATCTATTGAGGTCCCTTCTGACCCGAGCATCTATGTGTCTATGAATCATTACCTGTCACCATGTTGGTCACTGGGTAGTCTTGAAGTGGACAGTATGAAACCTTCTCTCTTGCTGGCTTTCTTGAGACTGTTTTTTCTTTACTGTTATATTTTTAAAAAATCATTGTCATTTTTTTCTTGGGTTTTATGCTTTGGAAAGCATACTTTTAGGAATGGGCTCTGCCCACATGGTCAGGTATTCACTAGGGCTGTGTGAAATTTTGCCACCAGTTTTGTTTTGACACTGTTTCGACCTGTTTTGAGGTCAAAACAGCAAAATCAAAATGAAACAGATATGGTTGAAACAGCCTCGAAACAAAACGAGGCAAGTCGAAACATTTCGCCATTTCAACGTTTCGCCCATAGGCTACAACAGGGAAGGTTGAAACAGCCTATAACTTTGTCATTTACAGCCAGATTTGGATAAAACCTGCAGAAACGGTAGCCCCTTCTGAGGGCATAAAATGTGCCAAGTTTCAAGAGGATAGATGCAGGAGGTTCAGAGAAACTGCATCCCAAAGTCCTGAAAGCCAAACTTGTGCCATGTGTATGTGTTAAGCCACAGCAGGGTCAAAACTACAGGAATACTAGCCCCTGTGGAGGCCACAAAGCCTGCCATGTTTCAAGGAGATAGGTACAGGGGTTTGGAGAAAATGCACCCCAAAATCCTAAAAGCAAAACTCATGTCACGTGTGTGTGTTAAGCCACAGCAGGGTCAATACTGCAGGGTGGTAGCCCCTGCTGAGGCCACAAAGCCTGCCAAGTTTCAAGGAGATTCATAGATTCATAGATGTTAGGGTCGGAAGGGACCTCAATAGGTCAAGTCCAACCCCCTGCCCTGGACAGGAAAGAGCACTGGGGTCAGACGACCCCAGCTAGGTGCTTGTCCAGTCTCCTCTTGAAGACCCTAAGGGTAAGGGAGAGCACCACCTCCCTTGGAAGCCCATTCCAGATTCTGGCAACTCTTACTGTGAAGAAGTTCTTTCTAATGTTCAACCTAAATCTGCTCTCCGTCAATTTGTGGCTATTGTTCCTAGTTACTCCAGGGGGTACCCTAGTAAATAGAGAATCTCCTATTCCCTGGTGCCCTCCCCTAATGAATTTATAGCCAGTCACAAGATCACCTTTCAGCCTTCTCTTGCGAAGGCTGAAGAGATCTAGGTCCCTCAATCTCTCCTCGTAGGGCCTTGCCTGCAGGCCTCTGACCATATGAGTGGCCTCCTCTGAACCCTCTCAAGATTCTCCACATCCCCCTTGAAGTGCGGTGCCCAAAACTGGATGCAGTACTCAAACTGCAGCCTGACCAGGGACACACAGAGGGGAAGCATCACCTCCCTGGACCTGTTTGTCATGCATCTGGTAATGCATGATAAAGTGGGGTTAGCCTCGTTGATCACTTCGTCACATTGACGACTCGTGTTCATCTTGGAGTCAACTATGTCTCCAAGATCCCTTTCCGCTGCTGTGCTGTGGAAAAAGTCATCCCTCAGCCTGTAAGTGTGTTTGTGGTTCTTTTTGCCCAGGTGCAGCACTTTGCACTTGTCTTTGTTGAACCGCATCCTATTTCAATCTGCCCATTTTTCCAACCAGTCCAGATCCACCTGGATCCATTCCCTACCCTTGGTGTATTAACTCTGCCCCATAATTTGGTATCATCTGCAAACTTGGACAGGGTGCTTTTTCTGCCTTTGTCCAAGTCACTGATGAAGACATTGAATAGCACCAATCCAAGGACTGAGCCCTGCAGGACTCCACTGCCCGCATCTTTCCAAGTCAATATCGACCCGTGCACCTCACCACCACTCCCTGGATGCGACCCCTAAGCCAATTTGCCACCCACCCAACCATGTAATCATCTACATCACAGCCTGTCAGTTTACTTAAGAAAACAGAATGAAATACTGTATCAAAGGCCTTCTTAAAGTCTAGGTAGATTACATCTACCTTGACTCCTGCATCTAAGCATTTTGTGACCTGGTCATAAAAAGAAACTAGGTTAGTCTGGCAGGATCTACCTGCAGTGAACCCGTGCTGATTTACTTTCAGCATTATTTCCCCTGCTGGGCTCCCACAAATGTGATCCTTAATGATTTTTTCCAGAGTTTTCCCAAGGAAGAAGGTGAGACCAACTGGCCTATAGTTTCCCAGTTCCTCCCTCCTCCCTTCTTGAAAATAGGGACCACACTGGCCCTTTTCCAGTCCTCTGGGACCTGACTGGAGCACCATGAGTGCTCAAACAGCCATGACAGTGGCTCTGCTATGACACTGGCCAATTCCTTCAGCATTCTTGGATGAAGCTCATCAGGGCCCACTGATTTGAACACATCCAGCCCCTCCTCCAAGTGCCCCTTTGCTACATCTGTGCTAATAGTTGGTACACTGGTGTCCCTCCTGTGTCTATCTATGATCCAACTGGGAGATTTGTCTTGGTCTGTGTCTAGGAATACAGATGCAAAGAACTCATTGAAGAGCTCAGTTTTGTCCCCTCTTTCTGTCACCAATTGCCATAGTTTGTCCTGTAGTGGTCCTATGCTACCCTGTGCCTTCCTTTTGCTCCCTATATACCTGAAGAAGGACTTTTTG
>NW_005842882.1:486910-506423 GCF_000455745.1 Alligator sinensis
GCTGAACCCATGAAGCCTGCCAGCTGTCAAGGAGATTGGTGCAGGGGTTCTGGGGCCCTGCACCTCTAGCTCCTGACAGGCAAAACTCGTGACATGGGTGCTTGTGCAATTGTGTCTGTCTTGGGGCACAGAAGGGGTCGGGGGGACGGACTATTGCAGGCCTGGCTGCTAAGCCCTGCTGTGGCCACAAAGCCCAATACACAGTACTTAGCTACTACATAACGAGTTATGTAGCATGGATTAACACCTACAAAACCACAAACTAAGGAGAGGAAAGAATCAATAAAGACAATCAACTGCCCCAAGACAGAGACAGTCAATTGCACAAGCACCCATGCCACGAGTTTTGTCTGTCAGTAGCTAGGGATGCAGGGCCCTAGAACCGCCCTGCACTTATCTCCTTGACAGCTGGCAGGCTTTGTGGCCTCAGAATGGGCCACCACCCCTGCAGTTTTCAGTCCACTGCACCTTAACACACAGTGTCATCTATATAATGAGTTTTGCCTGTCAGCAGCTTGAGGTACAGTTCCCTGCAAAACCCTGCACCTATCTTTTTTAAATTTGGCAGGCTTCATGGCCTCACCAGAGGCCATCACCCCTGCAGTTGTCATCCCACTGTGGCTTAACACATGCACATGATGCAAGTTTTGCTTTCAAGTCTTTGAAGTACAGTTTCCCAGAAACCCCTGAACCTATCTCCGCAGGAGTTTTGCTTTCAAGAATTTGGGGTGCAGTTCCCCCCAAACCCCTGCATCTATCACCTTGAAACTTGGCAAGCTTCGTGGCCTCAGCAGGGGCTACCACCCCTGCAGTTTTCACCCCCCTGTGGTGTAACACATACATGTGACATGAGTTTTGTTTTCACGAATTTGCGGTGCATTTCCCCCCAAATCCCTGCAGGCTTTATGCTCTCAGCAGAGGCTACCACCACTGCAAGTTTCACTCAAATCAGACAAAAAACAACAAATAGATATTTCCTTGATTCCCCATTATACCCTATGGTCGGATCTCCGAAGCAGCTCCGAAGCTGTTCCGAAGCAGTTCAGAAGCCCTGAACCACTTTGGACAGCCTAATGAAGCCAGTGCTTCGATCCAGACTTGCTGTTTTGGACGCCAAAGTGTCTGAAGCTTCTCCGGATCTGAAGCATGGTCTGAAGCCTTGCACAGCCCTACTAGATGTACGCTTCTGATGGAGCAGTAAGCTGCTACCAAGTCCCCTCTCAGCCATCTCTATTTCAGGCTGAAGAGTCCCAGGTCCCTCAGCCTTTCCTCGTATGGCTTGCCGCTCAAGTCTCTGATCATATGGGTAGCCCTTCTCTGGACTCTGTCAAGTTTTACCATGCACTTGTTAAGGTGAGTAGCCCAGAACAGGACGCAGTACTCCAGCTGCGATCTCACCAACACTGAGAAGAGCTGAGTAGAGCAGGAGAATCACTTCTTTGCAATGGTTTTGCTGGAGATGCATCAGTTGATGCATGCCAGCATATTGTTGGCCCTGCTGGCTACAGCATCGCACTGCCAGCTCATGTTCATACTGTGGTCAATTATTATCCCCAGGTCTTGGTGACAAGTGATGGGGAATCTTCAGTCCTGCTGCCTGATGAGAGGCAGCAGTTGCACAAGCACCAATGTCATGAGTTTTACCTGTGAGCAGCTAGCGGTGCAGGGCCCCAGAACCCCTGTACCTATCTCCTCAACAGCTGGCAGGCTTCATGGGCTCAGCAGGGGCTAGCAGGCCTGTAGCTTTCACTCTGCTGCGCCTTAACACACACAGTGTCACCCATGTCACGAGTTTTGCTTGTCCGCAGCTCGAGGTACAGTTTCCCACAAACCCCTGCACCTATGTCCTCAACAACCGGCAGGCTTCGTGGCCTCCACAGGGGCTAGCATCCCTGCAGTTTTCATCCCTCTGTGCCTTAACACACACACAGTGTTACCTATGTCATGAGCTTTGTTTTCAGGACTTTGAGATGCAGTTTCCCAGAAACCCCTGCACCTATCACCTTGAAACTGGGTGCGTGTCATGCTCTCAGCAGAGGCTACCATCCCTGCAGCTTTCATCTGAATCACCCAAAAGACAACAAAGTTATAGATATTTAATTGATTCCCCATTATACCCTATGGCCGAATCTCCGAATCTTTTCTGAATCTATTCGGAAGCTCCAAATCGATTTGGAAAGCCTAAAGCTTCCAGAAATTCAATTCAGATTCATAGATTCAGCCTCAAAATCATCTCCGAATCCGAATTGTGATCCGAAGCTTTGCACAGCCCTACTGAACAGGTAATCGGCATCATGATGATTTGTGATCACTCCTCCTTCAGCCACTGAAAAAGAGTTCACAAGGCACCTCGGGTAGTAGATCCCTATGGTATATGCCTTCATATCAATCTTATCTTCCCTACTTCACTTCTCCAATGGCTTTTTGTTTGAGCTCAAGCATTTGGCCCTTCTTTCAAGGGTTTCTGAAGCCCTTGAAGAGCAGGGGCTTTGTTCCCAGTGGGAGGGCTCTGCTCAGGGCAAGAACAGAGGGGAGAAGGAAAATCGGCCCTTGCCCTTCCTGTGCTCTACAGCTTGCTAGAGGCATCCTCTGGCTTATGCTGGCTGAAGTGATTTCCACAAGCCATCCTGGCAGCTGGAGGGGAGCAGACAGGCCTTCCCCATCTATCACCTCGTCTGGGTCCACAGATGCCCTCCCCAAACTCTTTTCTCACTCCTCTTGCTAAGATCAGGTTGGCAAATATGCCGAGGGATTGATTGGAGCTGCTGGCCTCCCTCCTGGCATCACTGACACAGGCACATGCAGCTGTTGCCAGAAGGGAGGGAGCTGCTCTGGCTCCCACCCTTCCCCTCACAGGAGGGATTGTAATTCCCCTCTTAAGGGCACATTTTTCTGCCTTCCCCCTAAGGGCAGGGAAGGCACAAGCCCCCCTGCCTCTCCTCCTCACTGGGGGGACCCCCGCATTCCCTCCTCACCCCAGAAGCCACAGAGCTTCCAGCCGACACTTTGGGAGAACCAGGCACTGCAGCTCCAGGGGATGCCAGGGAAGGCCGCCTTGCCTTCTCCCCTCTTCTTAGGCTAATTCTCTGGGAGGTGCTTGGGGAAGATTTTGAAGATGCTAACTCCTCGCACCATGTCCTTCAACAGCTCCACAGCTTGCCCCTCCGCCTGCTGCAAGCCCAGCCCAGCCTGGCTAATCACAGGTGCACGAGGCCAGAGATGTGCGGTCTGTAGAGGTGACAAGTCCCACCGCACAGAGCCCCTGTCTGCCCTCAGAAGAGAGGACTCTGTGTGTATCGACAGCCAGGCAGCTTCACATTAAAACAAGAGCAATCTTGAATATCGTTTCATTTTACAAATAAAGGGCAGTCCTCTGGTCCTGGCAAGGACTCAGTCCGCTCCTACTATAGGTCAACTTGGGGCTGAAAAACAATTGACCAAGAGTTACTGGTTTGGTTTCATTACTTTATATACTGTTTAAAAATGCATTGTTTCTTCCTTGCAGGTAAAACATTCTATGAAATGCTTGAACCATCTCAAAATGAAAATAATAAACTGCATAGTGATTATAAACAGAATTTGATTTTATCTTTGCACATCAGTTTTCTTGTATTTATTTACATTTTGAAAACCTTTCTGCTTACAAGCTGCACCATTTAGCAATCAAGAGTTTCATCAAAAAGAACAAGCAAACTGACTTTCAAATTGATTTATACATCATGACACTACATGCACACATATATTTTATGGTCTTATGTCTATTAGTGCCCAATAAGAGTAAACTCACAAAAAGGCCAAGCAGATAACACTCAGTTGGAGAAAGGAAAATTCTAGCATACAGCTTTCAGCTGAGTTAAAGAAAGTGCTAAGCATTTTAAATGTTAACAAAATACCTATCTAAATTCTATAATCAAATGCTATACAGAAAAAGCAGTTTGAAATGATGCTTTGGTAACCAGCATTGCAATATTCAACCTGTGACTTAATAAACAATAATAATTAACCAGAAATGAAATCAGTAATATATATTTTCAACTTCAAACCTGAAAAGCAGTGACATCAACAGGTATATAACCCTAAGCATAAATACTTAATTCTTCTCCCTTACACAGCGGTATAAAACTGCTACCAATCAGAAAAGAATCCGGACATGAGTATTTTCCGTTCATAAAGAGTGTTCTCATCTCAAACTAAGGATTCCTGTTAGAATCTCAGTGGCTTCCTTTCATTTTCCTCAGAAGCATTTAAGAGTGAAGGTATTTTTATTATTAAAATATAATAAGACTGCTGTTAAGGCCGCTCTATAGCATATTCTATATGTAGGGGACTTCTTGAATATTAATGACCATTAGCAGATATCTCTAGCCTGGGGGTGGGCAAAATACGGCCCGCGGGCTGGATTCAGCCCTCCAAGCACTTCTCTCCAGCCCACAGAGCCCCTTCAAAACCCAGGTAATGGTGGCTGCCTCTCTAAAAGGCTGCAGCACCTGCTCTCAGCCTGACCCAGCTGGCCTCACCCCGCTCCGGCCTGGCTCAGGCCACATTTGCAGCTTGGGGGTGCTGAGCCAGAACCTGCGGCGCCGGTGAGGGGAAACAGTGTCTGGGCCAGCTTCTGCCTCCTGTGTGGGACTGCGAAGGGCCCTGCCCTGCAGGTAAGCCCAGGAAAGCGGCTGCTGGGCAGGCTTTCCCCATGCCGTGCCGCTCGGGCCATGCAGGGTTGGGCTGGGCCAGTGCTGGGGAAGGGAAGCAGCAGCTGGGCCGGATCAGCACCAGGGAGGAGAGGTGGTGGCGGAGCCGTGTGCTGCTCAGGATGGGACGGGATGAGCCCGGCCGGAGCGGCAGGGGCTCAGCTGCACTTCCCTTGCCTGCGCGGGTCAGTCCCGAACGGCACACAGCTCCGCTGCCGCCTCTGCTGGCCGGTCCCGACCCAGCCGGGCTCCTCCTGTCTGGAGCAGCATGCGGCTAAAGCCGGCTTCCCACGTGCTGCTGGGGACGGGTGGAGCCTCCTGCCTTTTGGGACCAGCCGGCGCAGGTAGAGGGAAAGTGCAGCAGCACATGAGGAAGCCACCGCTTGACAGGGGACAGGGTGGGCTGGCCGGCCCCGCTGGGGAGGGAAAGCTGTGGCTGAGCCCCCTGTGGCTCAGGACAGGAGGGGTCCTACAGCACTGGTTTCTGCTGTGCCAGGGGGTGGGTGGGGGGGCTGGCTGGGATGGGTCAGGACTAGGTCATGCTGGCACCAGTGATGGGTGTGGGGGTTGGCCAGCTTTTGATGCCTGGCGGCTGGTGCCCAGTACTGGTCAGGGGACGGGAAGCTGGGCTACATTCTGCTGTCCAGCAGGTAAGAAGGGCTGAGCTGGGTCCTGCCCCGCAGGTGAAGGGAAGGGCAGGCAGGGCTGGTTTCTGCTGCACTGTGGGGTGCTAGCCCCTGCCTTGCAGCTAGGAACCCTTGCTGGGAGGGGATAAGTCTGGCCATGAGGTCTGGACGTTGTAGCTGGGAGCCAGGTGTTGCCAGGCTGGCTCTGGCAGGCTCTTTGCCCCACATGCAAGTCCAGACTTGCAGCTGGCAACTGCCTGCTGCAGCCAGAACAAGACAGGTGGGGCTGGCTCCTTGCTGTGCTATGCAGGTCTGGGCCTTGTAGTCAGGAACTGCTTGCCATTGGAGATATGGGCAGCCCGGGGTGGGGTAGGCCCTGGTAGGTACATAGGCCCAGTGCTCCTAGTGCAGTTACTGGCACACCTACCAAGTTCCCCCAGTCACCTGGGCAGCTGTTATAACACATCCCTAATCTTAACACTCCACAGAAGAATAATTTGGATATGAGCGCATCAAAGAGGAGGAAGGTAGATATTGGATGCCGAATATTCAATGAGGAATGGACCTGTAAACATTTTTTTACTGAAGTAGGTGGAAAAGCTGTGTGCTTAATTTGCAAAGAAAGTGTGGCTGTATTCAAAGAATGCAATTTGAATCAGCATTTTGAGACCAAGCATGCATCCAAATATGAAAAATTGTCAGCCCAAGAAAAAGCAAAGAAAGCAGAGGAGATAGTTGCTGCAATGCAGAAAGAGCAAAATTTTTTCACAAAAGCATTGGCAACACAGGATGGAATTATGGGAGCGAGTTATGAGGTTGCACACACAATTGCCAAAAGGAGCAAACCATTCTCTGATGGGGAGTTTATAAAGGAATGTGTACTCAAGTTTGCTGCAAATTTGTGCCCAGACAAGAAAAAGCAGTTTGAGAACGTTAGTTTGCCAAGGCGCACTGTTGTGAGATGTATTGAGATATCTCTGAGAACCTGCACCAGCAATTGAAAAGTAAGGTAAATGATTTCTCATACTTTGCATTGGCACTTGATGACAGTTGTACTGTCAGACACAGCCCAGTTGTTGATTTTTATTTGAGGAATCACTGAAAATTTTGAATTTTCAGAAGAATTGGCATCAATGCAGTCAATGAAAGATGCAACAACTGGAAAAGATTTATTGGACGCAGTAAATCAAATGTGTGGCAAAATTGGGACTGGACAAGAAGTTGGTGAGTCTGACCACTGATGGAAGCCCAAACTTGACAGGCAAACATGTTGGGTTGCTCAAAAGAATTCAAGATCAAGTCAAAGAAACAAATCCAGAACAGAAAATTATTTTTTTACACTGTATCATTCATCAAGAGGCTCTCTGTAAAAATGTTCTAAAACTAAGCACTGTTGTGGACACGGTTACAAAAGTGGTCAACTACATTTGAGCAAGAGGATTAAACCACCGGCAATTTGTAACCTCAGCTCAAGGAGTCTGAATCTGAGCACATAGATGTTCTGTATCATACCAATGTAAGATGGCTCAGTTTGGGTAATGTTTTGAAAAGAGTGTGGGAACTGAGAGCTGAGATCGGTTCATTTTTGAACATGAAAGGAAGAGATTTGGATTTCCCACAGCTGAATGATGCAGATTGGCTCTCTGATTTTGCATTTGCCGTTGATATCATGGGCTACATGAATGATCCGAATTCATGATTGCAAGGGAAGGGGCTTTTTGCTCATGAACTGCATTCCAGTGTCAAGTCATTTATGATGAAGGTACTCCTTTTCTCCCGTCAGATAGAAAACAAAGGTTTCAGCCATTTTTCTACACTGCAGCAGATTACTGTTTCTGATCAAAAACTAAAAAAAATACACATCACTACTAGTGCAGTTGCATGCTGAATTTTCTCTCCAATTTGAAGATTTTCGAAAAATAGAAAAAGACGTGTCTTTGGTCACCTCACCTTTCACATTTACTGTTGACAGCGCTCCATGTGAACTGCAACTTTAGCTTATTGACCTGCAGTGTGATGCACTGCTTGCAGAGCAATTCAAATCAGTTCCACTTCCTAGCTTTTATGCCTCTCTCAAAGAACAGAAATTTTCAAAGATCAAGGCTCATGCCCAAAAGACACTTGTGCTGTTTGGATCAACCTACGTATGTGAGCAGACATTTTCTGTAATGAAAATCAACAAATCAAACCTTAGATCTTTAATCTAAGGTTTGATGACCACCTTGCAGCAGTGCTCTGCATTGCAACAACAGAGATGATGCTCGATTTTGATTTTCTAGTTAATGCACATCAGAGGCTTCATTTTTGCATTGAGTTCCTTTGCTTGTCTTTAAGTTAATCATTTAAGTTATTTGTATTATGGTTGCATGTTTGTCATGTGGTTTTCGGGAGCTTTAAGTTAATCACTAAAATTATTTTTTTTAATAAAATTAAAATTTGTTATAGTAGATGTTTGATTTTTAGTATATGTTACTTTATCTATACCTTTTAAAAATGATTTGCTCTGAAAGATTTTGTGAGTGCAGTCCTTGACTCAATTGGTTTGGCTCCGTTCTGGGGGAGGTCTAATGCCCCTGAAACCCCACTGCTGGGGTAGGATGTTACAGGGGTCACAACCCCTTGCCACCTGGTAAGTTGTGCCTGTGCCTCGTGGCCCATGGGGCAGAACTCTTGGGGCCCCAGGAGCCGGCCATGTACTGTGAGGGTGGGCCCTGGTGTTGGGCAGTGTGTCCCAGTCAAGGGGTACACCTTTTGATGTCAGGGGTCATGTGATGAGGGCAGGGGATTCTGAGACAGATATGGCGAGCCGGGTAGTTTGGTGCTGGGTCTTATGACACAGACCATATGACAGGGTGCAACTTTCCGTTCCAAGGCCACCTCTCCAAAAGGAGTACTTCCAGGGGCAAGGGGAAGGACTTTCGGTGGGAAAGCTCAGGGGTGAGGGGGCAGGACTTCTGGTCCCAAGATGGTGACCAGATGGTGGGGCTACCCATGTGGCCCTCGACAGCGTGCCACAATGCATCAAGCAGCCCTCTGCCTGAAATAATTGCCCACCTTTGAGCTAAACACTAATGATACCGTGTGGGTTGGAAGGGACGGCAAAGCTACATGCAGCATATTCACCAGTTTTAGAGAGTTACATGCTATTAATTTTATAAGGCCTATGGTTTCAAACACTGGTGTCTATAAAGATGTTTTGCCAGTGGAGTTGCTGTTACATCTGGTCCCTCATGGTGAAGACTTTCAGTGGTTCACTGTTCTCTCCAGTCATTCAAACATGGACAAAAGCATGGATAAGTTCTCTGTGAAAGTGTCCATGGAAGTATAGATACGAGAAATACTATTAGCATCATAAAAGGACACCTGTCCCCCCTCATAATCCAGATACACCCCAACCTTAGAAAGGTTCGTGTTCAGTGCCAGACCCGTTGTGAGTCTATCCAGTGCTTTTAAGTTCATCCCTAGAGATAGAGATATATAGAGTGTCACGGGATGGGGTCCCCAGGGATGGCCTTGACGCCCCTAGGGCTCTGTGCCCATGCCAGTCTTGCCCAACGGGCACCCTTTTGCTCACCTGGCATGTTTTGCTAGTAATTATAATAAATATGGAGGCTGCCCTCGAGTTTGTGTTTGGACACGGTCCTGTTGGACCCCGCTGAACCCTGTGGGTTCTTGGACCCCTTTTGGGTCCTGCTCAAAATGGATGCCTCATGGAACACCCTCAGCCTTATGGGATAAATGCATGGCTCTAAAGCCACCCCTTTACCACACCCCAAGCCTTGCAGATGGTAATTAAATGTTGCCTCTCTGGGGCCTTGTTATAGCTCCGCCTCATGTCATCACCAGGCTCTCCACAGCCCTGTCTCTGTTCCCACACTGGCGCTGGGCTCTCCACAGCCCTTTTGTCACCGCACCCCCTGGACCTGTAGTCCACACTGTAGTGGGTCCCCAATGAGGCCTCCTCCTTCCCTAATAGCCTCAGCCTGATCCACCAGTTTATAAACAGCAACCAAAATATGAGTCCCTGGGCTATAACATAGTACAAGCAGTTTAGGGTTTGCTCTGTCCCTTTAAAAGACAGAAACTTTCCCCCAGCACTAAGTGTCATTTAGGCAGGGTACCTGGTGAGCTCCTGGAGCCCCATTAGCCTGTTATGCAGCATATCAGGCAGCCACAGCATCTCTGGGCCATTTTTCCCTAGAGGCTCCATCCTCCGACTGCTGCCAGAGAACTAACCCATGCTGATCTCCGCCCTGGGCTTTATATGTGCTCAGGGCCCTGCCTTCTTCCGGGCAACTGACCAGGTGCAGGTGCAGGCTAATTCCCTTGTTAGCCTGCTGCCATCTAACCTGCACCTGTGGGGTTTCTGTCTGGCTCTTAGGGCCCTCTCCCTAGGCAGTTTCTAGGACAGAGATATATAGATAGAGATTATATATAGAGAGACTTCTACAGCAAGAGACTTCTAGAGAAAGAGACTTCTAGAGATATATAGAGAAAGAGATTTAAAGAGATAGAAATATATAGAGATATCTATTTTGCCACACAAAACTGAGTAAAACAACTGCCTTAGGAAAATGACTCAGATGCATGGGATCACCATTCTAATATTATAAAAGCCATAGTCTGTCTGTCTGTCCATAATGCTTTATTTGCACTCTGATTGGCTGATGGAAACAACCAATCAGAGTGCAAATACAGCATTCAGACAGGGGTGGCTGTGCAGCAGAGCACCACCCTGATGGTGGGGACACAGGGGATGGAGCAAGGGTGGGGCGAGGCCTGTGCAGCTGGCTTCACCCCCCTTCCCTGCTCCCTGGAGGCCGTGACAATGGATCAGATGGAATGGGGGGGGGGGGGGGGGGGGGCCAGGGGCACCAGCAGAGCTGGCCTCTCCCTCCGCTTGCTTCTTGGAGGTGCAGTGGCAGCAGGATAGGGAGACAGTGCATGCCAGGCCTGGCCTGGCCCCAAGAAGGAGGGTATGGGGGGGCACACCAGGCCCTGCAGTGGCTATGGGGAGGGTGCAGGGCCAGGCCCAGCCCCGTGGCAGAGTGGGGAGAAAGCCCCCCCCCTTTGTGCAGGAGAACATTGGGGCCACTGTGGCAAGGGAGGGAGGGGGGAGCAGCCCCAAACCTGAACTGCCAGGGGGAATAGGGTCAGGCCCAAAGCAACGGGGGGGAGAGGGAACAGGGTTAGGACCAAATGGTAGGGGCAGGGCTGGACAAGGGGAGTGGGGATGCAGGGCCAGACTCTGGGACTGTCCCTGCTGGCCCCTGGGGTTGGCGTGGTGGAGCAGCCCTGGCCCCGAAGTGGTGGGGGCTCAGGTGGAGGGAGTGAGCCTGTCCCTGGCCTATGTCCCCAAGCCCCTGGCAGGTGATGGAGAAGGCAGGCTAGTGGCACTGGCCCAACCCCCTCTGTGGCAAGGCCAGTGCTGCTGGCTCCGGCCTCCTGACCCTGCAGGCAGAGGCAATGGAGTGGGCAGAGGGGGTGGGGTGGGGCCACAGCACTGGCCCTGCCCCCCCTGCTTCCTGCAGGCCATGAAAACAGAAAGGGTGGGGGAGCAAGGCCAGCGCCCCCTGGCTCTACAGGTGTTGGTGATGGAGCGGGCAGGGGCTAGGGCCAGTAGATGGAGGCAGGAGGTGGCCCAGCCCCAGCCCTGAAGCAGCAGGGGGGAGCAGGGAAGAGGGGGAGGCCCAAAGGTGGTAGGGGGAGTGGGGCTAGACGCAGGCCACTATCTCCGGCTGCCCCCTTCCCCACAGTCAGTTTTGATGGGCAATTGGCTAGTAAATATATAATAACACAAATAACACAGGGGAGGCCCACACACAAAGCGGGGCACCGTAGCTGGGAAGGGTGCATGGGAAAGGGCTCAGGGTGCCAGGGCCTGTGCCAGGGGTCCTGAGGGCAGCGGGGATTGCAATGGAGCCGGTTCCGGGGCCCTTTGCTTTTCCGAGCATCCCTTTGTGCCCAAACAGGCTGAGCTGTGTCAGGAGAAAGGTCCGTTTCCCCTTGGGGCCCAGCAGACAAAGCCTTTCAGGACCGCTCTGCCCTGGTGGCACTCTGCCAAACTCCTGTGGGGTGCTGAATCCTGTTCTCTTTACCCACGTGTTATGGCACCATTATGGAGGGGGCTGGAGTCTAAGGAGATTGAGAACCAGATATCCAGGCTGAAAGTGCTTCTGGCCAACCCCCAAATTCCTGCCCACCTTTTCCCAGCTGCAACACCTCCCCCAGCAGCCAGAATTAGCTTCCTTGTCCTGTTCCTGGAAACAGCTGGCTCTTGAGAACCTGATTCCCTTCCCCATGTGCCAGGGGTTGGCAGTGCATCTATCATCATTGTCCTGGTCATTATAGTGTTAAGTGTCCCTGCGTGTCATGTGGAGACTGGGTTCCATTCTTGTACAGGGAGGTGCTGCTTTTGCCTACCTGCCAAACCCACCACCGCTCCCTCCCGGTTCCCTCAACTAGCGCTTCCCTGCTGAGTGCCTGGGGCCAGAAAATCACTAATCCCCTCACACATGGGCCTTTCCTTGCAGCCCATGTGTGACAGGACGGGACAGGTTCTTCCTCCCACTCCAGGCTCACGCACACTGCCCTTCCCTCAAGCACTAATGCTTTTGTCGGAGCCACCATTCTTGGAGAATCCTGAGCAACTGGGACAGGCTGAGCATCACAGGCCATGCCTGTGGCTGGGGCAGGGCTTGGACATTGCCCAGAGCCTCCCCTTCAGGAGCGGCTGCTCCCAGAAGTGCTGCCAGAAGCTGCAGAGCGTGGCAGTTCTGGCACAGGGGCTGGGGGTTTCCCAGCACATCTCCCCGGTGGTAGAACTTCTTCCTTCCCCTCAAAGCTTCTCTGTGCCCTGACCCAGCTCTAGATGCAATTCAGCCAAAAGGAGACCATTGTCCCCAGCGCCAGGCACCCCACTGCCAACTTCACTCATCTTGCATGGGGCCCAGTAGGGTGAGTGCTGTAAGGGCTGGGGTGGGGCTGGGGCACTGCTGTGGGTAGGGAGGTGCAAGTACTTGCATCTCCATGGGAATCAACAGCTACGGCCTCCACAGGTCACTCGGTGGCTCGGGCTTCGAATCAGTGTAGGGATGGACCAGAGGAGCCTGGAACAGGAGGAGCTCTGGGCCCCAGGAGGGGTCAGAGGTATATCTGGGCTGGTGGGGTTGGAGCAGGGAAGCAGCCCCTTCCCCTGGTGCTTGGGTGCAGCAGCGTTTGAGACCCGACTCGTCAGCAGACTCTATGTCCCTCCAGCAGGAGTTGCGATGGGAAGAGTCCTGGCTCCATCCCCACACGCAGGGCTGCCCTGTGGCTGGGTGCAGGCTGTTTGCTCCTCCTGCCTCTCCACTGGCACTGGACATGGCCTTCTGGGGTGGGAAGCAGGTGACCCCATCTGAGTGAGTGCTTTTTAGAGATTCTTACCAGGGGGCCTGTGTGGGGGCCACTAGGGGGTGCTCCTGTGCTGAGCCATCCACCTCACTGCGCCCGACCACCTTCCAAGCTCTGAGTGCCTCCCTGGGGGTGCCTCACATCTGGCCAACCTCCGTCCTGGAGCACACCCGCTAGCCTGGGGGTAGAGCTGCAACCACACAGGGATGACCTTGATTCTGGCACTGCACCCCCTGGGAAACCCAGGCCTAGTAGCCCTCAAGGGTACTTGACTCACTTCAAGAACTTGGGGTGCTTCCCTCAGTCAGAAGCACAGGTAGTGGTCTCCCTTAGTCAGCCGAACCAAGGGGACCCCAAGGCATAATCTAGACCCACTTCCAATAAGTCTCCCACGCTAGGTACAAAGGGGAACTTTATTGGTTACAAGGAGTAGGGTTGGAATAGGGTACAGAGTTGAGCAGTATCAGAGAAATCCCATAGAGCAAACAGTGGCTGGAGTAGCCTTTGATCACACATCTGAGTTACTGCAAACTAGTTAGATCTAGTTATCTAGTTAGATCTCAGGTAGCTTACTCACAAGTGTCATCCACAGGCAGGTGGAGATTCCCTCTGGAGGTAACACAGTTCCTTGATCATGAGTTTTGAGAAAGAGACCAAGTTTCAGATGGTCCAGCTCTTCTTTGTTCCTGAGTATCCCTCATGGCTGCTGCCCCTTCTTCCTGGGCAGTCTTTAACTTATGACCTCATTTACTTGGTCCAATCAGGCCAGCACCTGTCAGCCAACCAATTTGAAATGCATCGCTAGTTGCCGGGCAGATTGGCAGTCTCTAGCCCACCAGGGAGCCCAAGCCCCTCACCCAGGTAGGTGATGCCAGTCACGTAGGCAGAGGGAGCAGGTTTCCCCCTCCCTCAGGAATGTATCCAGCTCAGGTTACCTAAAGAGATAGGGTAAGGTGTATACCCTCTGCAGGGCTCGTACTAACCAAATTGTCACAGAGCAGAGTTTTTTGGGGAGAAACAGAGGTGGCCTTTTGCCACAGGCTGTGATTGGCAGAGGCCCCTGTGCTCAGACCCTGCAGGCCCATGTGTTAATCCACCTATGCTCAAAACAACTGCCCTAGTCCCAGTTTAGGCTTGGCCTGAGATCTCACGGTAGCCACAGGAAATGCTACAAGTACATGTTGAAAGCATACCTCAAGAAAATGGAGGCTGACCTGACGAGCTTGGAGGAACTGGCTACCAGCTGGCTGCAGTAGTGCCACAAACTCAATCAATGTAAGCTTGTTTCAAGGTAAAGTGTATTGCCCTCAAAGCAGAGATGAGAGAGCGGAGAAAGGAAATGTAGAGGAATCACAGCCTATAGCCTGCTTTCCCTTGTGGAAAGACCTGCAACTTCTGCAGATGGCTCAAGGACTGGACTCTTAAGTCACCTCAAGACCCATTGAGTCAGGGCAGAGATCATCCTTGAATCAAGGGATTGCTGACGATGACTTCTCTTTCCTGCATGGGTCACTTTAAATCTGTATATAGACAATTTAATTCTTTATATAAGTGTAACCCAGGTGCACCCGAGTACTGTGCTCCCCTCTCCAGATAGAAGGGATGGGTGGCAGGCAGGCGTGCTGTGAGAGGGTCTGCAATATGCAGGTCAGATCCCTCTACTCCCTAGAGAGTCAGGCCAGGACAAGAGATACTTAACTATACACAGATTTATTAATATATGCACAAATTAAGAGAATTGCTATTAATAAACACACACACACACATATACACATACAGATATACAATTATCATATAATTCTGTCCTACAAATAAAGGCTGAAAGATTACACCCCTCCAGGTAGCCCCAAGCAATGTGTTGATAGACAGTTGATCTAAAATAGACAACCAACAGTTAAGTAAGGTGAGTACGGGTGAGCGCATATAAATACAATTAAACAACAGTCAAAATACAAATATACACAGGTAAGTATAGGTAAGTACATGTAAGCATTAGGGAAGGGGTCCCAGCAGTGTCCCTTAAGAAGTTTAATCTTAACACTCTATTAAACTACTAATATTCAAAGTTAAAGTGTCCACAAAGTATAAGGTGCAGTGTCACAGACTAGGGGGCACTCTCCCACAAAATACAAGGTGCCTCAACAACTGGTTAGCTCAAGCTTCCCCGAGGATAAAGTGCCTCATGGCCGGGGTTCCTCCCCTCCCCTGTGGGAATCCCTTTCCCAACAACTCATGGCTCCAGGGCCTGGATGGGTGGTCCTCGTCTCTTTGGCCAAGTTGCTCCTTACGGGCAAGGCCTCCCAGGTCACTGGCTCCCCTTGGGCTGACACCCACAGGTGGCCCTGTGCACCGTCGTATGCACTGAGGGCTCTGCCTTCTGCTGGGGGTTGGAAGCCCAGGCCGCCTCATGCGGTGCCAGGGCTCAATCCGCTCCCGCACCCTCTGTGCGGTGTTGCCTGCACCAAGCTGCTGGCCTTGTGCCAGTGGCTGCAGACCCGAGCCACCTCAAACGGTTCCCAGGGTCTAGCTCCATGCACCACCACCTGCCCCGAGCTCCTGGCTGTACGCTGGGGGGGGGGGTTGCAGACCTGAGCCGCCTCAAGCAGCTCCCAAGGTCTGGGTTTCGTGCGCTGAGATGTGTACCAACGCTGCGTTCCCTGTGGTGGAGCTGGGGACACAGCCACTCACTGCTCCCACTCGCAAAGGGGCATCTTCGGGCTTTTCAGGACACTGGTTCTGCCCGCTGGCCAGCTCACACCAGCTCTTCTTTGCCTGTCCTATTTGTCTCTCAATGCATCTGCCACATGCTGAGGACGCAGCTCCTTTTATTCACTCTGGAGGCTCTGCCCGGATGTGTTGTCGGACCTGCAAAGAGCAGGCTACAACCAGGTCTGGGGTTCTCCTCTCTCCCCCCAGCCCCCCCAGCAGGGGCAGGGCAAGCCCCTTCCCAGCACCACCTGATTGGTGGACACGCTCCACCAATCACAAAAAAAGATTCTCCGAGCCCAGGTATGCTGGGCTGTATCAGTAAGTCCGCCACAGAAGTTTTGTCCCCACAGTTTACATATCACTAACTCCGAGCAGACATCACACTGATATTTCTTATGATCATAGCCCCTGTAAGGAGTGTGAGCACGAGCTTTACTTCACATTGTCTTGATTTTCTAATATCTGACTTAATACCAGAAAGGACGAGCTGACAACTGGCCCAGTGGAATTTGGACGCAACCAACTGCATTTCCCAACACAACCGGGCCTGGGTTTTGGTGCCTCCTCTTCGCCGCCCCTCCCCCGACCCCCCGCAGCCGCACCCGTGGGTGCCGGACCCCACAGGCCTCCGAGGGCCCCTCGGTCATGTAGGAAACGACACACGGGCAGAGACAACTGTGCAGCTCAGCCACGTCCTGCTCACCGTGGTCGGGGGATGAAGAAACCCAGCCTGCGCGTCCAGGGCCACGGACACGGCACAGCTGATCGTCTGCAGCGAGAGGAGTCCTCCAGGGTCACAGACATGAGCACGACTGAGGCCGGAGGGGACAACGAGCAGGTCCTGTCCGGCACGTTTCCTTTCCCTCTCACTGGCGCCGCCTGAGCCTGATTTCACCGTCCTGCACCCAGAACCAGGGCCGGATCCTGCCCCCCGCGAACGAGGCCGGTGGGAAGGTGAAGATCAGGGCCCCGGTGTCAGCATTGAGAAACGACACCCGCCCCAACGTGCAGTCCAGATACATCCCCACCCTGCTGGGCGCCCGGTCCAGGGGCAGGGGGGTGCGGTGAGGGGCAGTGAGAGCCTCGTACTTACCCCAATAGCGCCGCACACCCCAGACCCCCTTCTTGGGGCTAAATCTGATCCATCCCTTCCTCCTCACAGAGTCTCTGGCCACCCCCACGGCACACCATCCCCCCTCCCCCACCTCCACCTCCACCTCCCACCAGTGTCTCCCGGAGGTGAATCCCTCACGGCCCAGCACACAGCACCAAGTGTCAAATCTCTCAAGATTGTCGGGCAGATCCTGCCGTGTGACTGTCCGTTTCACACGTTTCCCATCCTCAGACAGGACGAGCTCGGGATGAGCCGTGTCTGGGTCCAGAGTCACGTCCTCTGCGAGGAAAGGAGATAACAGGAGCGTGAGGAGCAGCGCTCAGCCCAAGGACAGGGTGTGATCAAGGCAGGGGCAGCTTTGGTTGCAGCTGGAGGTGAAGCCGGGATTGACCCGAGCAGGAAGGAGCCCGGAGACCTCAGCAAAGGGCAGGGCCGATTCCCCCCTGGCAGGAAGAGATGGGCCAGGGACAGAAACACGCTGGCTGGGCCAGGGCTGGGACACGGGATCGTTCCCCTCCTGCACCTGCCGGTCACAGGCAGGGGTGGGAGACCCCGGGGTGTGAAGGGGAGAGCATGGATACAGCTCATCTCCCTCTGCCCTGTCCACTGCCTGTCTTCAATCCCACCCTGCTCCACCGTCCCCGCTCTCAGACTCTGGGGGCCCTTTCCCGGAGAGACATTCCCGCTCCACCGAACCACAGCCAAAGAAATTAAAACTTGGACCAGAACAGTTCACGTCACAAAGATTTGCTATGTCCCAGATTTCATGTGTAAGTCCAATTTCCCAAGTTTCCAGAGCTAACCCAAAAGGAACAGCCTAAGGCAGGGGTCGGCAACCCCCAACAAGTGCCAAGCATGGCAAGAGAGGCCATTTTGCTCAGCGCGCCATGGCCAGCCCTGGCTTTGGTTAGCTGCTGCCAGCGATGGAGCCCGGGCTACTCCCAGCAGGGTTTGTAACATCTGGCAGCAGCTACCCGGGGCCAGGGCTGGGAGGCTCCAAACAGCTGTGCCGGGCTCCGTATCAATGTGTGCACCCGCGTGTCAGAGCAGGCGGTGGGGGAGGGGCCTGAGGCAGCGCAGCTCCGGTCTCTGCCCCTCTCTTGGCACAGAGGTGATAGCAGGGCTCCAGAGCTCGGCGCAGCTGTTTGTAGCCAGTTTCCAGAACTTACCCAAAAGGAACAGCCTAAGACATAGTAGATGGGAGGGAGTAAAATATATACACAAATAGGAAGGGCTGAAAGTGAGAGTGGAGATATAATGTGTGGGGAAGAAGAAGCGAGGAAGCCATAAGTGACTTATGCAAAGAGACAGTTAATTGTGTTAAAAGTCAGGAAGTTCACTTGGTGTCTTAATAAGGAGAGTTGGAGTACTGTTGTAGCTGCAATGATTCAGGAAATGTCCCGGAGACCAAGATGCTTTTGTGGTATCTTTTATTGGTTTTACTATGTAGTTGGGAGAACTGTTGGACAAAGTTTTGGGCATCAAATGCCCTTACTCTAATTAATAAGGAAAGATGAAAGATTATATCATGATGGTTGGATGGAAGAGGAAAGCAACCCCAGGAACTACTGAAATTATAGCAGCTCGCCTGCTCTTCCAACTCATCTTAAGAGATTCCTTGGTGGAAAGGGCTCGGCTCCATCTGTCTGGGCCTGCAGCTAGTATGATTTAGAGGAGTAGTCCCCAACTAGTCCCTACAAGTCAGCGATTGTTTCAAGAACTGCTGTGTCCCCAGTGTGGAAGAATGGAAATAAAAGGAGAGTCACATGCCCTCACACACAGGCCCAATGACTGCGGGGAGAGAAAAGCTGGATGTTTCCTTTCCCTCATCACCATCCATTGTGCTGACAAACAGACTTGGGGAAGAAAAAGCAAGAGGCAAGGAGGGAAAGGTAGTGGAGAGTGGACAGATGTACAAGGGATGAGATCACAAAGAAAAAGAGAGAGCAGTACCCGGTAGGAAGGAGGCAGCAGAGAGAAACCAAAGGAAGGAAGTAGGGATAGACACAGGGCAGGAGAACCATAAAGTAGCAGTATGGACACAGTTGTCTTGGTGTATGAATGTGCAGATAGGAGCTCACACAAATCCTCCACTCAGCCACCCTGACAGACTCCAATCCCTTCCAACGCCCCTTTTGTCCAGACCAATTCAGCAGGCAGATTCCTGATTTCTCTTCAAACTTTCTGGTCAACCTCAAGAGGGATGGGCTTCACCTGTCTCCTAAAGGCAAGCGTGTCTTCTCTTCCAGGTTGGCTGATCTCGTACAGTGAGCTTTAAACTAGCCTCGCCGGGGGAGGAGCCGCAGGAAGATGTGGAGACACCACCCAAGCAAGACAGGTGACACATGCAAGGAGTGCCCAGGTAAGAAACAGGGGTCCGGATAATCTTCCTAATCGGGGGGTGGCACGCGCAGCTATGCAAAGCCTTAAATGCCTGTATACCAATGCTCGGAGTATGGGGAACAAACAGGAGGAACTCGCCCTCAGAATAGCCCGTTCAAACCCAGGCACAGTAGGGCTTACAGAAACGTGGTGGGATTCATCCCACGACTGGGCAGTTAGCATTAGGGGCTATCGGCTCTACAGGAAGGATAGAGAAGGAAGGAAGGGAGGAGGTGTGGCGCTCTATGTCGAAGAGCAATACACATCCTCTGCCAGCAAAATGGGGTCAGAGGAGGGGCAAGCTGAAGTGCTCTGGGTCAAGATACAAGGGGGTCGTGGGGAGAGGGATTTAATGGTAGGGGTCTACTACAGACCCCCCAACCAAGGGGAGGAGCTGGACCGGGAGTTTTCGGGCCAGCTTGCAGAGGCACTTAAGGCAAGGGATGTAGTTGTCATGGGTGATCTAAATTACCCGGACATCTGCTGGGAGGAGCAGTCAGCCAGGTCGGACCGTTCCAGGAGGTTCCTGGCCGAGATACAGGACCTCCACTTAACCCAGGAGGTGCACAGTCCCACCAGAGGAAATGCCCTGTTGGACCTGG
>NW_005842882.1:507262-509343 GCF_000455745.1 Alligator sinensis
TGGAGTACTGCTCTGGCTGCAATGGTTCAGGAAATGTCCAGGAGACCAGGATGTTTTTGTAGTATCTTTTATTGGTCTGACTATACAGTTGGAAGAGCTGTTGGACAAAGTTTTGGGCATCAAGTGCCCTTCCTCTAATTAATATGGAAAGATGAAAACTGATATCATGATGGTTGGATGGAGGAGGAAAGCAACCCCAGGAACTACTGAAATTATAGCAGCTCGCCTGCTCTTCCAACTCATCTTAAGAGATTCCTTGGTGGAAAGGGCTCGGCTCCATCTGTCTGGGCCTGCAGCTAGTATGATTTAGAGGAGTAGTCCCCAACTAGTCCCTACAAGTCAGCGATTGTTTCAAGAACTGCTGTGTCCCCAGTGTGGAAGAATGGAAATAAAAGGAGAGTCACATGCCCTCACACACAGGCCCAATGACTGCGGGGAGAGAAAAGCTGGATGTTTCCTTTCCCTCATCACCATCCATTGTGCTGACAAACAGACTTGGGGAAGAAAAAGCAAGAGGCAAGGAGGGAAAGGTAGTGGAGAGTGGACAGATGTACAAGGGATGAGATCACAAAGAAAAAGAGAGAGCAGTACCCGGTAGGAAGGAGGCAGCAGAGAGAAACCAAAGGAAGGAAGTAGGGATAGACACAGGGCAGGAGAACCATAAAGTAGCAGTATGGACACAGTTGTCTTGGTGTATGAATGTGCAGATAGGAGCTCACACAAATCCTCCACTCAGCCACCCTGACAGACTCCAATCCCTTCCAACGCCCCTTTTGTCCAGACCAATTCAGCAGGCAGCTTCCTGATTTCTCTTCAAACTTTCTGGTCAACCTCAAGAGGGATGGGCTTCACCTGTCTCCTAAAGGCAAGCGTGTCTTCTCTTCCAGGTTGGCTGATCTCGTACAGTGAGCTTTAAACTAGCCTCGCCGGGGGAGGAGCCTGGCCTCTGATGGTGGCTGGGGCACTTTGCTGACCGTGTAGCCAAACATGGCAGGGAATTGAGGGGAAGGGGGAGACCAGGAGGAAGGGAGGAGGGACCGCTCAGAAACCTCTGCGGGAGGCAGGCAAAGAAGGGTCTAGGGGAGATGCAGTCCCATGCAGATCCAGTACTGTTTCAGGGGCTCCCTCATCTCATGGTGTGCCTTGAAAAGCATGAGGATGTGGGAGTCCTGCCCTGAGAAGCGACATCCCCACCCACTGCCATGTGGAGACAAAACAAAGGATATATCATATGGGGCATGGACACACATAACACTTAGGGCAGAAACACGTTCTTCACCCTGGGCAGGTGCTCTGGCAGCTTGAGGGTGCTTGAAGGGCCCAATCCTGATCCCTTCAAGCCTCTGAAGGACCCACCTGATTTTCTCCATGTATAAAGAGGCCTGGGGCACATCACTGTAAATGGGGAAAGCCAATGTGTGTCCTGGTATGGAGACACAAGACTCAGGGCCTCCTGCGGGCCTCATGACTTCACTCTAGGATTTGTATGACCCAGGGCTTCCACCCTGCAACCTGTGCTAGGTCTTGCACTGACCCATGCCTCCTTCAGAGGAACAGATCAGCGTGAGTCCCAGTGTAGGGGGCACAGGAGCTGAGTAATCTCCAGTGCCCTAAGCTGCCAGGCATGGACCGTGCTGACCCGTGCTGGAGATACTTTGGCTCCTGCAATGTAGTCTCCCTCCACCCCATCCTGAACTGCTTGTGCCTAAAGCACGGGTCAGTGTGGATCTTGAAAAGGAGGCTCAGGGCACCAAGGATTCCCTGGCACCTGTGTCACTGCAGGACCTGATGTGAGGCAGGAAGGGACCGGGAACACATCATCTGTTGTCCTGCATCAGCCAGGGGGCCCAGTGTGGGACAATGGGCAGTGTGTGTCACTCGGTAAAGCAGATCAGTTTGTAATGTGATGTCATACTACAGCTGATCCCCTTCAGTTTGGCAATGCCTGTTTCTAGGCTTAGACTATGTGAAATACATCTTAATGAACTTGAAATAGATGGACATACAAGACTGTTAAAGTGGTTTTAAAGCTTTCTGGAACAGGTTAATTTTGTACCGGGAAAATCAAGTGTCTTTTGAAC
>NW_005842882.1:509502-514477 GCF_000455745.1 Alligator sinensis
TTTTCTTGGCACTGTTTATTTATTAGCTCCCTTGAACCCATCCCCTGTGAGACATCCTGGGCTGGGTGCTCACTCTGTCCCAGCCCTGGTTGTCACAGCCACTGCACTTCAGTGCTTAAAAGGTAATTGTCTGACCTTGAACACTAGTGCACTGTGCATGTGGACATCTCTGGCAAACAACAGTTGTGAACCAGTCCCCAATCTGTGACGTTGTGGAACCGCTCACTTGTTATGTGTTTCCACACTCAGTAAGAACATAACAACATAAAAAGTTCCTCCAACAGAGGAAACAGCCAATGCTGTAGGAGGAGAGCGCTAAACTCTAGATATATGTCGAGTGATCTATTGCTTATTCCCTTATTCATTACCCTCCCTGCCATACACCAGTACTGGTCTGGAAATGTCAGAGCCACTCATTCTTATCAGCAGCTATTAATACATATATTAATCTTAATTAATAATTAATACATAGGATAATCTTAATAGTATTATTCTATTAAAGGATCTAAATTGATAGGTTCCCAATGCTGGAGAGACTTGGCTATGGATATAATCTGAACATTGTACCTTTTTCCAGAGGCAGTGCAGTTTGTCCCAGCCCTGAAAGCAACCACAGAATCAAATATGAAAACTCATTAGAAGAAATGTATAAACAGAATGTGTTATTGCATGCAATATTACACTAGTAAAAATAGATCTAAAATTTCAGTGTGCTCATAATTAATAACCACAAGACAGACACTTTGATGGCTTCTCTGTCAGAGGACCACACACTTACCAGTCTCCGCTATTTCTCAGACCACTGTTGCTGACACAGTTGTTGATACTAAAGAAAACTTTCCCTACCTTTAGAAGCATGACAAGACTATTAATGAAGACCTGCTCCTGCTGCCTTTCATATAATGGAAAATCCCTCTTTGAGTTAAATGTAGGAAAGGCCAGGCATATGGAGTAATTGTGGCAGGAAGTACAAGAGTGTTTCCTTCTACTTCCAGGTGATATGACATAAACATATGGGGAGCTGTCACATAGGCAGGGATTTGAAATTTCCTCTTTGGAGTTGCCTGCTCTGGCAAGTGTTCATCCATGCAGACATGGCATCTGTGTGAGGATGTCAACATGCTTAAACAGCAACAGAGAAGAGACAAGAAATTATTGGCTCTGTGTAAAAGGTTCAGAACTATTCAAGTGACTTAGGCATGTACGAGTCTAAGACCAAGTAAAAGCCTCCCATCAAAACTATGCCCATGTAATTACTGACATACAGGCCTCTCTTTCAGGTTCCTACTACCTCTTCTGATCAACCTCTACTTGGGCCATGCAGGCTGTCCAAGACAGGATAGATGCTGCTTCTATGTGATTATATCTTCTCACAATCCATAAACAAAGGGATTTTCAATGTGTGGGTGATTTAACATATTCTTATCATGTACCCAGCTCCTGGAGAGCCACAAATCAGAGATATTTTACACCCATTAGGGACAAGAGCCTATGTTAAAACTGTCACCTGGGGGACAGTGATCACCAAATAATAGAATTCATCATAAGACGTCGAATGGGTAAGGTAACTAGTAGGGTGAAAGTGGTAGACTTTAGGAAAGCTGATTTCAATGAACTCAGGCGATTAGTCAAGGACGCACTGCGGAGTAGGAGTTTTGAAGAGATGGGAGCCCAGGAAGGGTGGCTGTGGCTTGAAGTGTTCCTTCCGGCACAGAGGGAGACGATCCCGATGTGAGGAAAAAGAGGGAAAGGGGCCAGAAAGCTTCCCTGGCTGACCAGAGAAATCCAGAGCAGCCTACGGGCTAAAAGGGGAGCATATAAAAAGTGGAAACCGGGAGAGATTACCAAAGAGGAGTATACCTCCTCTGCTCGCACTTGTAGGGAGGCAGTTAGATGGGCCAAAGCTACCATGGAGCTGAGGATGGCATCCCAAGTTAAGGATAACAAGAAATTGTTTTTTAGATATATACAATTGTTGTTTGCCAGAGATGTCCACGTGCACAGTGCACTAGTGTTCAAGGTAAGACAATTACCCTTTAAGCACTGAAGTGCAGTGGCTGTGACAACCAGGGCTGGACAGAGTTCAAGGGAGTCCCATCCATGGGACAGAGTGAGCATCCCTTGCGAGACATCCTGGGCTGGGTGCTCACTGTGTTCAATTTTGGGCGCCACACTTCAAGAGAGATGTGGATAACCTGGAGAGGGTCCAGAGAAGGGCCACTCGTATGGTTAAGGGCTTGCAGGCCAATCCCTATGAAGAGAGACTGGGGCACCTGGACCTCTTCAGCCTCCGCAAGAGAAGGTTGAGAGGTGACCTTGTGGCTGCCTGTAAGTTCATCACGGGGCACAGAAGGGAATTGGTGAGGTTTTATTCACCACGGCACCCCCGGGGGTTACAAGAAATAATGGCCACAAGCTAGCAAAGAGCAGATTTAGACTAGACATTAGGAAGAACTTCTTCACAGTTCGAGTGGCCAAGGTCTGGAACGGGCTCCCAAGGGAGGTGGTGCTCTCCCCTACCCTGGGGGTCTTCAAGAGGAGGTTGGATATGCATCTAGCTGGGGGCATCTAGACCCAGCACTCTTTCTTTCCTGCCTATGCAAGGGGTCGGACTCGATGATCTATTGAGGTCCCTTCCGACCCTAGCATCTATGAATCTATGAACAGGCCCCTGTCCCTTTCTTGGCAGTTGCCACCACTTTTGCGAGCCAGACACAGCTCGTTTGCCCTCTCCCTTCTGTCCCCACATCTTTATCTGTCTTGACTGTTCAGGGGCCAGTTTCCGAAGGAGTGCCCAAGGCCATCTGGGGTAACGCATGAACTGTACTATGATAATTAAATCAACATACTTGGAAATCAGAGAGAGAGAGAAAGAGGTTTGAATAATTTTGGGATAAACGAACCAAGAGCTCAGATCTCTGGTTACCTGAACAAGTGCCTTAAAGCACTCAAATGTTGGAGCTAAAATACAAGAGTGCAGCCCCATCTTGTGTAGTTTGACACCTGATAGCCACACATTCCTGGCCGCCTACCTTTTCAAGGTTTAAAGACTGGTATACGTCCAGAAGGGACACACCTATGTAGCAGTGCACCTTCCTGGCCAATTCAGAGCCTGCTGCACATGTTCATACTGCACATGTTCATACTACACATGTATACTTACATGTCCAGGCTGCCAGGGGAATACAATTTTATTGATGCATAAGAGGCATTTGGCATGTATACGATTAAAACCTGGCATTTACACTCAAAAGGAGAAACAGAAAATGCTGTGTGTGTAGTAGGGACTTTTAGGTTCCTTGAAAAAAAATTGGCCATAGGAGATTTTGAGTTTTTTGACCTTAGTAAAAAAAACAACACCTTCTTGCCACAAACTATTAGTGAGCCTAAGAATTTGACTGGAAAGGAAAAAGAAAATTAAAATAACAGGACCTGAGAAAAATTAAAATAATGGGACTCGAGAGCACTGACCATTGATTCTACAAGAACTTTCATTACCTGGACAGATCACAGCTCTTTTCCACCCTGAAACAAAGAGAAATAGCGGTGAGAATTTCAGATTCTCAGTATCCAAAGACACCACTGACTTGGACCTGCTGTACCATTTCCTGGGAGAGGACCTGGCTCCAGAGGTACTCCTCTTATTGCCATTTAGGCTGGATTATTGTTAGTTATTCTCTCTGAACTGCCCGAGAAGTTTTTGATAGATACAGAATACAGCTACCTATTTTCTCCATGGCTTAGGGTACCTTATACACAGGAGGTACATGTTTAAGTTCCTCCAATGATTCCCAACCGCTTTGTGATGCCATCATATACCATTGTTCAACCTAATTAATAGCTGCATCTCCAGTTACATTAATGTTCCAATTTCACTCCATGACTTGCTGCAACAGCGGCGGTGCTCTGGGCTAATAATGATGACAGAGGCCAGGAAGGAGTGCCTGAGGGCTCTGATTCCCAACCAAGGGCATCTTAGTGTTGCTGCCAGTTTTCTGTTCTTTCCAGCATGGAGAGAATGAATCTAACCGCTAGGTCTAGCTACATTTAATACCATGGAAAAAGTTGAGTTAGACATAAAAGAAAAACTTACCAAGTTCTTTTTGAAGGTTTCCTGGATTGAAAAAAAAAGATACATTGATTAAGTGCTTCACTACATGTTCATCAGTTTAAGCCTGGTACTCTGTGTTTTGTGCGACAACCTCTCTGTGGTGTTTATCTGCATACTGCCAGTAGTATCCAGGATCCAGTTGCTGAGAGCTGTGTCCCTTTTCTGCCTATCCTTTTTGGTGTAGAGTTATGTGTCAAAAGGCCTATTTCAAGGACATAAAATTTTTGAACTTTTAACAGAATAACAGCTCTACTCTTCCTTAATGGTATGTATAGACATTTGGAGAGATTAGGGGGAGGTTAGATTGGGTTAAAAATGGCCACCTGATCTAAAGTAAGTTTGGATGGGGGAGGTAGTGGGGGGTTTGGGGGATGGGGGGGAAAGGGAGTGTCCACAGCAGGGTTGGTGGGGGTAGGGGTGGGGAGAGGGTTGGCAGGGTGTATAGGCATGTGTCTGGAAGACTGGGGAGGCAACCAGGGTCAACAGGAGGCACAAGTGGGGGCAGAGAGTGTCCACAGTCGGGGATATGGGAGATCAAGGGGGCAGGTAGGGTCTGTGCAGGGGATACTGGGGATTGTGGGGACAATCAGGGTCCATGGGAAGGGCTTTGGAGGGGTCTGGGAGGGTTTGGTAGTATCGGGGCTAGAGGTATGCTCAGAGAGGCTTGGGGTGTTGGCAGACTGTCCCCCTTCCCTCCCCTCCCCCACCCCTTGGGACTAGCGGGTATTTTTAGCCTCTGATTCTCCCCATCCCCAGACAAGCAACCTCTACCCCCTGACCATTGCACTTTGCTGTGCTGGAGGTTTGGTGTGGGACAGAGTGACTACCTGCCTCCCTTTGGTTGTCTGCAGTAAAATATTATTC
>NW_005842882.1:514505-522608 GCF_000455745.1 Alligator sinensis
TTCATTTATGTGAATAAAATTGCTCACGAACAACACTATATCCCACCCTGTATTTACCTTTTATTCTGAAGAGATATACATTCAGGATTATGAAACTTAACAAAACCACCAGGATCACGCTCAGGGCCACCATCCAGGGATTCACACTTGGAAAAAATAAAGCTGAAAAACAAGATGTGCAGGACTTGCTTTACTTTGTTATTGGTGAAAAAAAATCCAATGTATTTATGCCAAGGCCATCCATAAATAGTTCCTCTCAGGAGTTGCCTGAGATATGAATGACAGCAGCAACACTTAGCAGCATGCAAAAACCAGAAACTTGCTTTAATAACCAACAAACTGACTGAGTCGACTCTGATGCACTCTAATTAGAAAGCAGAGGAGCAGGTATTGGGCACATGCATAAGTGTGCACAGAAAGGCAGGGCTGGAAGGGACCTTGAGAGGTTTTCTAGTCCAGCCCCCTGCCTGCGGTAGGATCTTCTCTATCCACACTGTACGATACAAACCCATTGTCTACTCCAAAAAAAACTATAGTCAATTCTGACACAACTACGAGACAAAAAGCCCTAAACTGCCACACATAAAACAGGCGTGGGGGGTGGCACAGCACTCAATGCCTTTTGGTTTGAAGATTGTTATATTGTGCTTGAGAGACTCAGGGAAGAGGGCCGTGCTCCCCTGCTACAGATGAAGATAAATCCTCCACAGTCCATACTAATTAACCAGGGGGTAAAAATCCTTCCTGACTCCAAATATGTCAAGTGGTCTGACCTTGGGCAAGACCCCAGGATATTCTGGGTTGAAGCCCCAGCAGGACACTGGCACATGCCAGTCAAATCCCCAGCCTGGCTGCAGGCAACACCCAATGGTTCGGAGGAAGGCAAAATAACCCTGACACATAGCAGCAGCAAAGGGAAAATATTTCTATTTAAAACCTGAATCAGTGAACTCAGGGCTCCTATACACATGCAGTGAGCAACATGCAGTAATTACAGTGCATTGGAGCACTGTATGGAACACTGGAGCACTGGAGTATGGAAATAACCAGGCTCCAGCAGCCTCCAGCATCACGTCTACCAGTGTTCCCGTGCTGAAAAATGGGAGCAGGGGGCTTTAAAGTAAAGCTCAGAGCTGAGCTAATTAAAGCCCCCCCGCCACGCACACGCTCCACAGCCACCTGGAGCACATCTGTAAATGCCCTGAGCATGTAGGGAAGGGCAGAATGCTTCAGGAACACGACTGCTACAGAAAAGGCCTTTAAAACAACACCGGCCCCTTAAAAGAGGAGCAACAACTCTTAAAAGAGGAGTGATAACACACAACTTAGTTAATTTTACATGATAAATAATGAACAGTGTTGCAGTGCAGTGAAAAGCCTTTAAGAATTCACAAATAACTCAATACTTGTAGATAGATGCTACCAAACTACCCAAGAAATACCCACTAAAAATTCATGTAGGCAAACCTGACAGCACAGAAACATCCTGCATTGATATTTTGAGTGACTGTGTCTGCCAGTTTCTTTAAGATAAAATTTCAGAAGTTAGAGTGAGATAAAATCTGGATTCGGATAAGCTGCAAATACACAGTTCAATGGATCTCTATTATGACCCTGTGGAAATGCTAGCCATGTGTGTGTTTGCTTCATGTTTCACTTGGTTTCCAGCAGAGGTGGGTCTCTGGAGGCTTTGGATGGCAACTGACCTGATATATAAATTGCTGATTCCTTCTCTCGGTCGAGGAGGCTGTTCCTGACCCAACAGGACAAATTCTGGTTTGAATGTCTGTTCATGACAACAGAAATTTCTGTTTTAAACAGGCCTTTTGCCTTTGGGGATTTTATTTCAGAAAGCGATGGTATATGATGCCCCTGGGCATTTCTCCACAGCACCTGGGGCTCTGGGTACCACTCAGCTGATCGACACGTCACGCGGATCCCTCCATTCTGGTAATCCTCCACAGAGATGATAGGATTAGAGCCTAAAGCTAAAAAAAGACAGAAATTATATTTCTTAAATCTGAGTCAATTTTGCAAAGGACTGTGGAAATCTTATTCCTGCTCTCAAGAATTCCTAGATATTGCAGAGCAGGGTAGAAATGCTATTACCGACTATAGAGCCTAGATATTCCTGGATGTGATAGCTGAGAAATTTCATCATGAAATAGACATTGAGCCAATGAGAAATTATGGTAATTCAGATCTGATTTTGGTAGGTAATGAGGGTATTATAAAAGACTGTAGACTTCAGACATGTAGACTTCAGGGACTGAAACACCACAATACAAAGTGCAGACTCTGGACCCAGCACAAGCCTAACTCATTAATTTTGCATGCTAGCCATAAGCAAAGTGTAGCTACTTGAAATCCTATTACATGACAGTGTGTTTTTATTGACTGAATACAGTAAGGCAGACATGAATAATCATTGGTTGTCAGTAAAGATAATTTTCTGCAGAGCTACAAAGTATGGCTATAGCAAAAGTCCCAAAAGCCTGTTTCTCAGTAAATACAGACTGAATTTTTTCAGACATGACATCTAGCAAAGGAAAGAAAGCAAATGGCATGTCCAGTTGAAGCAGATCATATTAAACAGAGCACAAGGGCTTAAAGTAGGTAATTGAAATATATTGTATTATTGCTTTAACTTATAGTAATGAATAATGTAACTAAATGTATTGAATATTGTTTTATAATAGATATTTGTGTTCAAGCCTCTTAGATGTAAAAACAAAGCAGGCTCGTCAGTGAAAACTCTAAATTAGGTGAAAGAAAGAGGATAAGAAATCCTCCCTTTCCAGAAGTGTACATTTCATAGGAACATAAATCCCAACCAGTTGACATCATCCAAGTGCACAACAGGACTGGTTCAGTTTACCTTCAAATTGTACATTTCTGTGACATTTGAACACAGGCAATCAGAGAACAGTTAGTAGATTATTAGAAGAAGCTATCTATAAAGATAGAGTAAAGGCTGGAGGGAAAAGGGGAGGGGGTCGCCCCCCATGACTGAGTGCTGGTAATTAAGGGGATTTTTTGTAGGTGTATCTTAATTCCATGTGTAAACTCCCAAAAGAGGTCCCGATCACAGGGTAAAGTCTTGTCTCTCTAGAGGCTGAATGGTTACAAGGTTTTGCTAAGAAGGGCTGGTTCTAGAAAATAATCCTGGGAACTGACTGACTACAGATTCACAGAGTTCAAATTAAATGAAAAAAGAAGCAAATTAGTACTGTAACTGAGGTTTGGGATTTCAAAAGAGAAAGGTTTATTTTAGGAGACTATTGATAAACAGGGAAAAAGTCCACTCGGGTCTTTGGGCCACCCCCGTCAGGTGGCCGATGGTGGTGCCGGCGTCCGGCTGGTGACCGGACAGGTGGTTTTCCTTGGAACTCTTGGTCTATAAAAAAAAAATTCCTTCGGGGGCCGCCACTCTACGAAAATCGGGCGGCTGGGCTCCCGAACATTACTCAAACATTACGGGGGACAACTCAAAAGAAAACAGGGTGTGCGTGCAGGGTCAAAGGTTCAAAACAAGTGCTCCCCCGGGGGTCAGTGAGCAGAGCACCCCGGACAGCGCCCACCGGCTGGCAAACTGCTTGAGCTTGCCGGCGGCTACTGCCCAGTGGTGCTCCGCCCGGAGACGCCCGCGAAGGACACCAAGGAAAAACGCCCCGAGGTCCCCGGGAGCCTTCCCGGCCAGAGCCTCCTTCCTGGATAGCCAGATGACCAGCTTGGCCAGAGCCAGGAGGAGGTTGACCAGTTGGTCCCGGGCCTTAGTGGGGCGACGGATGGGGAGCGCGTAAACAAAATGGTGCGGGGAAAAGTGCAGCCAGAACCGCAGCAAGAGGTTCTGGAGGAGGAGGTGCAGGGGCTGCAGCCTGGCGCACTCGAGGAGCAGGTGCGCCAGGGTCTCCCTTTGGTGGCAGAAGGGGCACTCGTCGGACAGCACGTCGACCCGCGCCGAACGACTCGGCTTTTTCAGTCTAGCAAAACAGAGGCAGAAAGGGATGTGTTTGCTATCTGTAACTGTATTCAGGAGTATATATGATGAAGGAAAAAGCACTATTTAGGCTAAAAGAAAATGTTAGTCCAAGAAAAAATGGATATAACTTGGATGTGAATAAATTTAGGCAGGAAATTACAAGGTGCTAAGCACTGAAAAATCAAGAGCAAAGAAAAACTAACTGCTTTTGAGATGTTGCTTCAAATTATTAAAATACTGACAAAAATTGAAATATGTTTCTGAAATGTGAAAATAGCTGGATAAAATTGAAATACAGTGACTAATTGTAAAATAATTCATACACAGGTTCCATGAAGTTGCCATATTAGGAAAGAGAAAAAACCTGAAAACCATGCAGCGATGAACTGACACAAGCCACTGACCTGCTACCTTCAGTGCTATTACAGCTTCTTCATTAGTAATGCCATCATCAACAAAGCAGGTGTATTGTCCTTCATCTGAAAGCCCAATATTGAGAATCCTCAAGGAAACATTTCCATGTGTGAGGCCATCTTTCCAAAATGCTGTCCTTGTCCTGTATTCTGGCATCTGTCCTCCAAACTGATCTCTCCCATCGCGGTACAGATGAACATACTTTGTGAACTCAGACCGGAACCACCGCATTTCCATGTTCTCAGTGCTCATGCTGGGGGACAGGCGGCATGGCAATATGATCTCTTCCCCCACAATGGCAGTGACTGGCTGATCAGGTCCAACAACTGTAAACAGGGCTGTAAAATGTACCAAGAGTACCCCAAAATAAGCTCAGAAGTAAAAAAGAGAAATCCAAGATTTCAACATGAGATGGATACCCACCTGGCAGAGTTTCAGCCTAGACTGGGAAAAGGACAAATAGGATATCCTGAATTAATACAACATGTATTTTCTTGTCATAGAAATTTTAACATTTTTCATTGGACATTTTTCTGAACACTGTATCCCATAAAATTGATTGGTGCCTTGATGTTTTAATCACATTTTCAGATTAGATAAAAATATCAAATCATTGAAATATCATGTAAAAGAGAATTTTCCCCCTCAATATTGGTTTTGAAAAGCCAGTGGAAAGATGAGAAGGAGGATGTTAGGAAACTGTGGGAACAAGGAACGTAGAAGCACACAAAAATATGGAAAAATGATCGGGCGATAGATGAAGAACTATTCTCCTCTATGCTTGGGGAGAAAAAGGAAAACTTTTAATTTTAGATGTATTTATTTTTTCTTCTCACACAATGATGTTGATGCAGTCTGGAACTTCTCACGATTTCTTTTCCATTTGTCAGGAAAGAGTAGAAGTGGTGCAATGTGTCAATAAAAAACGAAACAAACCTTTCAGCAGCAGGAGAACACATTAATATGGAGCAGATACCTACAGATACCTACCTGATTCCACCTTGGAAATATGAAAAGTAATGAAGAATGTGAGAAAACCAGACAGCGATGTGGAGACTCTGGAGATTTGGCACAATGAGGAAGGCATCTTCTTCAGGGAAACTTGATCCAAAAGCACAAGGGGATGGCAGGAAAGAATTCACCTGGAGAACACAGAGCGCCGGTTACCGCCTTTGTGTATTGGATTAGATAGCAGGACAACAGCACGTACAAGTATACAAGGGGAACAACCTTGGTTTCAATAAACTTACGAAAGTGCACAATTAAAAAAGCCGCTGAAACAGAAATTCCAGGGTTATCCCTGATAACTAGGCCTGTGTGAAGCAGCTAGTATTCGCTTCAGACTCGGATTCAGATGATTTGGGGGACAGTGATTCAATCTGGTGATTTGAATCACTGTCCCGAACAGATTTGGCCAAATTGGATTTGGAGATTTGGCTGTTGCCAGCTCTCCGAATCTCCGAATCTCTGAATCCCCCAGGGCAGGCCCATCCCCCGCCCCTCTCGCAGCCCAGCAATGGCTGCCCCAGCTCCCGCACTTTGAGAAAAGAAGGCCCCGACTCAGCACTGACTCACGCTACATGGAGGGCTCTACACAAGCCCCCAGCACCCTCCCCAATGACTGCCCCACCCACCGTGGCTCCGGCCTTTTAAGAACAAAACATGAGAAAAACCGCAAACTCACCACTCCTACCCAGCTGGGGACGACCCCAGCTGCCCCTCGCTGCCCCGCACTGTGTGGGGGGCTCTTGCACGAGCCCCCTGACCCCCTGAGGCTGCTGCAGGAGCGGTGAGTCCTGCGATTTTTTTTTTCTTAAAGGGCCAGAGCTGGGCCCAGCGGGACAGCCTGGGGGTTGGGGGAGCAAGGCAGGGTCGGGGGATCGTGGCAGAGCACCCTGCACAGTGTGGGGCATTGCAGGGGCAGAAGGGATCGCCCCCTGCTCAGCAGCACCCAGTGAGGGGGGCCTTTTATTTAAAGCACCGGGAGCTGGGACCAGTGGGGAGCCACGTGAGGGGGGGCGGGCGGGGGCTGGGGGCTAGCAGGGGTCCCCCCATGGTGCTCTCTCCCCTCCGCCAGCCCCCACTCCTCTTCCCTACTTACCAGCTCCTAGTCCGGCTCCAGCTCCCTGCTGCAGCCACCAGGGACTGCCTGAATCTTTTCCAATCATTTTTCGAATCATTTCAGACCTTTTAATTGGTCCCATGATTCAATTCGGACTTGGAGATCCGGCCACTGAATTGGGTTGAATCTCCTCCAAATCGAATCACCACCTGAAGCTTTGCATATCCCTACTGATAACTCCCTCCCTCTTTTCCCCTAAATGAAAAATCATGTGTTGAGACAGGTGATGGTAAAGAGTTTTCATTACATTTAGGCTATAGTAAATGAATGAGATCTAGAATCATAATACTGTGCCGTGTTAAAAAAGAAAACATGGGGTCTAGATACAGTCACATGCCAATATAGCTGTTCAAGGCAACATGAGACCTGTCCTCTTCAAGATCTTCAGGGTATTGCATAGATGACTGTGGCAGGAGTAGGGAGTGTCGATCCGTACTGCGTAATGAGCTGTATGCTCTGCAGTGCGGAGATGGGGTTTTGGCACGTCTGAGAGTGTCCAACAGTTTCGCAATCCTTCACTATTTTCAACAGGCCAAGAAGCCTAAAGGAGTTTCACTTGCAGACAATGATGTAATTATCCAGGGTCCTAGTGTTAGACCGTCTGGTGGGATAACTGATGGAAAACAAGGACTTATCAGAAAAAAAACGCTGAGATATTTGGTTACTGAGCTTGGCCCTGGAAAGGGAAGTTGTGGTTTTGACAAAATGGAACGAGTGGAAATTAATACAGAACAAGAGTATAAATTCAAAGTGTTCCTGATCATTTCCTCTGTGGATAGTCTTACTTCAGAAGAAGTGTTTTGACATGGAGAGTTGATTGGGAATAGTTATTCTGGAATTACTCCCCCTGAACAGAAGGCCTAAACTGAGTGTTTTAACATCCAGACAATCAAAAGGGAAACCTATTTGGCTTGGCTTAAGACATATATGTTTTGAGAAGGCTTTCCGTTGCTCTGTAAAACTGGTCACAGGCTTCTGCTAGGTGTCTATTCAATCCTGCACAGCAATACAGACATCATCTTTTGTTGCCTTTATGATGCCATGAACATTTTTATGGTGGCATAAAGCAAAAGCAGATAGACATCTGTACTCTATGTCACACTACAGTGTGTTTGCTACAAAAGGTAGCTGTAGTTTGTGCTGCTTTATTTTGGTGGACATCATGAGCGGAGGGGCGGGGTGTCCTCGCAGCCAATCTCACAGACCAGGAAGAAACCACGACACTCCCAGGAGTGGCCATGGTGCTCCCAAGCGTGGTGCTCCCACCCCACCTCTCTGGCTGGTGCTCACAGGGGGGCACCGGCACACCTGCCTGCCTGTCACCTAAGAGGGGAGGGTGACCTGACAGGGGGTGCACCAGTGCTCTCAGGGGGTTTACATGCCCCCCCATGCACCCCCTACGCATTGCCACTGGTGGATATCTATTTTCTTTATGGCAGGAAAGCACATGCAGCCTGGAGCTTCCCGCACTCTCCAGCCACCTGTGGCAGAAGGTCTCTGGGCTTGGGGTCTCAGTCTTGTGTGCCCCAGGATTTTCCACACAGAAATAGTTATTCTGGATCAGGCCCCTCAACCTCAGGAATGC
>NW_005842882.1:522639-536835 GCF_000455745.1 Alligator sinensis
TGCCTGCATGGCTTTCCCTGCTTCCAGACATGTGCTTCCAGGATCTTCCTGGAATCTGGGAAAGTTAAGTTTCCCCCCTTCCAGAGACATGCCCTTGGCAATCTTTACTCTAATATTGTTCTCAGGTTGACTCAAAATGACATGTCACAGCTTTTATAGGAGTTATGAAACAACAGTACATAGGGCAAAATCCTGTTTTGTCTCATAGGCAAGTAAGTATGAGTCTAAATGAAATTCTACTTCCCTTTTTTCCATTATAGAAGCACTATTATAACAATAATTAAACCCACTACATGACAACTCTGAATATAGGTAAACTGTGTAGCCATGCTCAGTAGAGCTCAGTAGAGCTACATGGTATCATCTCTGGAAGAGTGTGGTAACCACTGGTACCTTGGAGTAATTTTGTTCTGCTACCTGGTCGTTCACAGCCTGTATGGCCTCAGCGAGGCTATAAATTGTACTCGGGTGTAAAGGTGGTATAGGGCATTACCAAATCATGGACAACTAGCCTCATATGTTAGTCACAAGAACCAAGTGGAAGTCTTTTCTTCCTCATCATTTAAGTGGCTCTGCTTTAAACTTCACAACAGTATGTTTGGCACTTCTGTACAGTGGAAATTCAATTCCTTGATGCATAAACTGCACATGTAGACATTTATGTCAGTATTTCCCAACCTTTTCCAGCCCAAGGTACACTTCAATTAATAAAATTTTTCTGCAGCACACCAGTTGCCAATTTCTAAAATCACGAGTGAGACCTTATAAGCGGGCAATAAGGCGAAGTGCAGCGTTTATTGATTAGGTGCTTAATACACACACACGTATCCCATGTTCATTCCCCAATTTCTGTTCTGCGCTGGTATATGTTACCAGTCTTATCACTCCTCGGATCAACTTAGCGGTTGGCTAAGCTGAGCACGAGTAGAAGCTGAACTTCTCCTGGTCCTTCTCATCAGATGAACCTGTGCTTCAGGATGACATGCAGAACAAGACCCAAAATCAATATGTCTTGCCCCATCTTTTATAGCCCGGTGAATTCACCTAGTCCTCTGGGCTCTGCTGTATTATCGCTGTGTTCTTTCTGGAAGGTTAATTGACGTTGTTCTCTCGCTGTTCTGGGGCAGATTCTTGTTTTGGTCTTTTATCTGTCTACATTCTTCTGCCATTCGTCAAGCTGAAGTTTTCCTTTTGAGCTGCTTTTTCCTGTGCTGTGCTGTGCAGGAGCTGCCTTCTTTTAGCTGGAGACTATGTAATACCCAGGACCAGGTCTGGATCCCAACGCCACCACAGAGAAGGTACAACCCACAGAGCTGCCTGTCCGCTGCCCAAGTCCTTCAGGAATTGTGCAGTTTAGGCTTTAAGAAAAACATTTTTCATTGCTACGTTAGTGATGTAGCAGTGGAAGTGGACAGCATTATAACAGAGGTTGATAGAAGATGGCAATTAAAATATCTAAAAAATATTTCAAGTATTCCTGCCTTCCCTCCCCACCCCGCCTTTTTTGGTTATGCAATGATTTCAAACAAGTTCTTGCTTGAAATAGTTTCAAAGTGAAAAAGATGGGTTACTGGGAATCTATAGGTTTTCTTTGTTAGTCGTCTATTGATTCTTAAAGGAGAAAAGAAAAGAGAGAAAATATATCTAGGAACAATTTTGGTTGTTTGTTTTAATTTCCATTTGATTTGTGACAACACAAAAATAAATGTTGTGAATTGCTTTTTTAAACAATTAGATAAAGTCCAAGAAAATAAAATAAAGAAAAATTCATTTTGGTGAAAAGCGCTCATGAAAAACTGTTAAAAATTTTTACTCTCCCTTGGGATACTCCAATAAAATCTTTCGCCTTTTTATAAAAAACAGTAGAGAATATTCGAGTTCCCCATTTGTAACATGACTTAACCTGCCATTAGGTCTTCACATCTCCCCTGAAAGTACAACCACAGTTCTCCGTGCTGGCCACCCCTCCCCAACTTCATGGATATTTGTTAAGTCAATGCAAAATGGTAAGTTGCTTGGAAATATTCATTCCATCTTAGCATATATGTATTTCTGTACTTATTAATATTTAAATATGAGCTTAATTCTCACTGATTTCAGAATTAATAAAAGATACAATTTTCTGATTTGATTCATTCTAGAACTATTTTGCAATTGCTTCCTTTAAAGAAACTATTAAAATACTTAACCCTACAGTCAGAGCATGAAAACTGCAGAAGGAAACGGTTGAAAGAAAATGACAGAAAACCCTCCCTCCCCAAAATGTCTATGACATCTGTCTGTAAAGAATTTCTAATTAAATTAATTTGGAATGTACACATAATGTAGCATTTGAATAAATAATAAAACATATAGTCAATGGATCATCTAATCTTTGTATTATGAAACGACCTATAAAAATGGGGTCTATTCGATGGCACGGAAGTTCTCAGAAATGTTTATTGATCAGTCGAAGTTCATCTACCTGACCGATCCTCCTGAGAAGTTTTGTGTTGTGCTCTGCCCTCGCTAAGATATCTTCGGTTCTGACAAGAAGTTGGAAGTAGTTCCTTAGAGCGTCAGCCGTCACATTCCACGTCTAATTCCAGCGCTCAAACCACTTTAGGGTTTAATTGTAGCTTTTCTCTCCAGTTTTTAAACGACTTTTTTTGTTTCAAACTGCTGTATGCATTTCAATCCTGCAGCATGTGTTACACTGGAACGAAAAAGTAACAGCAATTGGAAAGCTGTAGCAATTTCAAACGGTGTCAAATTAGATTAGTGTCTTATCTTAGAGAGACAGCCAGCATACCACAAGTTGGGGCACCTAGGAACATGGGACTGGAAGGGCCTGTGAGGCCAGTTCGAGTCTTCTGTATTCCCGGGCTGGGCTTTATCCAGCGGTTCCTAACAATTACTTCAACCCCCCCCATACCGCAAGTCGTAGCCATCGTTCACAGTATCTGATTATGAGAATGACAGCCTTCCTATAGATAGGGAAGTCACCAGTGAGTCCAGAGATGCCTGAAGAGGCCAATCCAAGTTTTGCAAGCTTGACTTCAGCTGTGCCATCCAGTTCCAGAAGGAAGGAATGGATCTGGGTGATGTCGGGTCACGTCTCCCTTTCTTCTCTCACTGACTTGTCTCCATAGCGAAGTGAGTTTCCTCAAAATGGTTGATGCCTCATCATACTGTTAGGGACAATTCAGTGCTCAAGTCTCCCATGTATTGATGTTAATATTTCATTTCTTATGCATGTCAAATGAAAGTATTTGAAAGAAATTACAATTCTGAAACAGTGACATATCTTGCAAAATTTACACCCTCCACAGACAGGAAGTATACAAAAAACAATTAGTATGCAGGTTTGACAATATAGCATATATAAAGCAAATATAAATGGGGGTAAAGGCAGCAGATGCGGGAGTCTGGGCTCTGGGGGTTGCAAGAGACTCTGTGAAGAGGAAGGGATGGATCAGTCCCACCCCTGAGGAGGGGATCTGGGCTATTTTTCAGTGTGGGGGTAAGTACTGGGCTCTCACACCCCCTGATCACACACCCCTGCCCCTGGGCCAGCCCCCAGAGCTGATCCGGTCTCTCTGAACTATGAGTTGGGGTGGGTGGCATTTTTGGATGTTGGCAACGAAGTCCCTATCTTCACTTTCCAGACTGTGTTTTTTACGGGGCAGAGAATCCGCCCTTGGTTCTGGGTTGGTCCAGTAGCTTATCTCGAACTATGTCCCATAGATCTTAAATGAAATATCCGACTGAAATTGGGACTCTCCAGCCTCAGGCTTGTCTGTGTGGCTCTGCAGCGGGGTCAGCAACTTGCGGCAATGACTGGGTCAGAAGTGGTGCCCCGCTACTCAGAGGTTGACCCCCCTGCTCTGAAAGACTTGTGCCTTCCTGCAGGTGTTCCCACTGTCTACTCTCTGTCCTTGATTGTTAGACAGCCTTTCTGCTTTGAAGGCTTTGTAAAACAGTGTGAGACCCAGGTTTTTTAGAAATTGGTTAACCCCTGGATACATATATCTTCAAGCCAATTCCCAAAGAGCAAATCTTTCAATACCACTTTCAAGCTATCAATGGAGACATTAGTAGTTAGATCCAAACAGGTGATGCCTGTTTCCACACAGCTCCTTTCCTTCTCCTCACTAAAGTGTTAAAAAGGGAAGCTTGTCACATCCTCAGGCCTATGAAAGGAATGGGTGTGACTGAAATGTTTCTAATCTTTGGTTTCAGGGTGGAGAAGGTTTGCAGTGCCTATTGAAGAAGGTAGTTAATGATTGTGGTTTATGAGTGGTCACATCCCACCTCCCATGTGAAATCCTCCCTCCTTGGGTGGATGAGCAGGCAGTGACTCACTAGCTCAGTGGAAACCTCATCAGCAAACCTCAGCACAAGCCTCATCAGCTTCTTGCATTTAAAGGATATCAAAAGGACAGCATCAGACATTTTCTGTGGCCGTGACCCACCAAAACACAATGCACCCAGGTGTTCTTCCTGTCCTTTCTCTGCCTGCATGCACCCTGCCTCTACAGCATTTCCTGAGAGCACTTCCCATTGCTACCAGAGAGCCATGGGGAGCACGCACCTCCTGCCATCCCTACCCTGCAAAGACTTGTCCTGCCTCCACATATGTACCACCTGCTGCTGCTGCTTACATTGCCACCTGGTTTTGCTCCCCCACTTTCTGTTTCATAGAGGGGTCATGACCTGTAGATGAGGAGCTGACTGAATTTAGTGAGAAAATGTTAGGATTATAAGCATTTAAATGCTTGGGGGATATGAAACATGGGGGATATGAAACACAAGGATTGTTAAGAAAGTTGCTACCACATTGTGGGTGCTGGGGTTACAACCTGGGTCACCCACTGCCTGGACAAATACCCTGAACACTGGACTTAAAAAATGGTATGACTCTACTACTTCTCCTTCTCCTCCTGCTACATCCAACATTGGTAGTCATGTGTTATCTGGGGCATGCACTGAGGGACCTTCCTTCCGGCCCTGAATAAGATCAAAATCAAGTGTAAATGACTACAGCAGATCCCTTGTGAACATCCTCAGAAGGGCAACATTATTTCCACAGCAGGATCTAAAAATCGGTGCAAACAGTGCCATAGGGGCTGCTGAAGTTAGGCCAGGTAAGTGCTACTTACCTGCCTGAAGAAGGTTTGGATTTGGGCTGAGCGTCTCCAGTCCCTGTGATGAAGAGAAGAGGGAGCAGAAGGGAAAACTTCTGAGGCCAATCCTCCGTCTCTGTATCCGTGTCTCTCTCACTGCCCTGTCTCTCCCCGGGGAGGGAATCATCTCTGCACTTTGAGATCACAGACGTGCGTGCATCCTGGAGAAAGGAGACTCTCCCGTTCATTCTTCTGCCGGCGGTTTCTGTTACTGACCTGATCAAACCCTCTCTCAGGGCTGGGCTTTGCCTTTGACCCTGATTCTCTCTTTCTCTCTTCAGTGAGCCTGACGCTGGATGCAGACACAGCACATCCCCAGCTCATCCTATCCACGGATTGCAAATACATGAGCTGAGGAGATACACAGCAGGATTTGCCTGAATATTGTGGGAGATATGATATTTTCCACTATGTGCTGGGCTGTGAGGGCTTCTCTACAGAGAGACATTGCTGGGGACAGCAGATGCGGGAGTCTGGGCTATGGGGGTTGCAAGAGAGTCTATGAAGAGGAAGGGATGGATCAGTCCCACATCCGGAGAGGGCAAGTGGGCTATTTTTCAATGTGGGGGTAAGTACTGGGCTCTCACCTCCCCTGATCACACACTGCCTATTTGTTGTTACATTGTTGTGTTGCAGGAGGACACCTGGAGTAGGGCAGATTGAAAGAATGGAAAATAGTACTAAAAATGAGTGCTCGTCCATATGAGCATCCTCACTAGGGGGGACATGTCTCAAGTATTTAATCTCAGATGCTTTCTCTTCTACCCTACTGCATGCCCTAACCCCACTCTTTTATATGCTTGGATCTGAAGGCCTTGAAAAAGGCTAAGGCAATCAGGACACGTAGTAGACATGTTATCTGTTCTTAGACCAACAAGATTTTTGCAAAAAAAAAAATTCTTTAATTTCAAGCTTTCAGACACAAACACCCTTCATCGTGCATTTGAGAAAAGATTGTAAAAATTCTCCTGGGTGGGAATGAAAGTTCATATTTCATAGGATTTCACAGAAGAGTCAATAAAAAGAGGCAAGGATTTTTAAGGTGATATTTATATTGGACCAAGTACTTGAAGGATGGGCTAGTATTTGTGCCCAAGAGCCGCATACAGAGCATTTATGAGCTGTCAGGGGCCAGGTCAGTACCGTGTGTCCTCCCTTCACCCCACAACAACTTGCGAAAACTCTCTCTGGGGCTGTGCGGGTGCAGGGAGCAGCGTTTGGGAGCAGGACAGGCAGGCAAGGCTAGGCACATGGGGCCAAGTCGTAGCGTGTTGACAGCTCGGGGCCAGGGCTCAGCCGACATGTGATCTGCTCCCTGCACCCCCTGCCCTGCAGAGTGGGGTGTGTTTCTGTATGGGTGAATGTGTGGCGGGAGTGTGTGCATGTGTGTGTGTGCGAGGGGTGCTGCCTGGGCACTAGGTCTCAGGAGCCAGCTGGGTGTGAGGAGAGGGAGGAGGCCAGGGGTGCATGCAGCAGAGCTCACCCAGGTGGTGTGGTCCACATCATTCCCCATAGCACTCTGCATAGGGTCAAGCACCACGGGGGCAGCTGCAGACCTCACCGCCCGAGCAAGCTGTGCTGCACGTGCCCCCTGCTTCCCCCTCCCGCTCCTCCCCCTCAGCTTCAGCCTACACCCACTGGCCCAATCCTGACCCTGACCAGTGGGCAGTTTCCAGCAGGGCTGTTCCTGATGTGCCTGCAGCCGGCCGGGTGCTGCTCCGCTCCCCTCACCTCCAGTGCTGACTCCTCCTCCCACTCTTGCCCTGCTGCACCACTCCAGGTAGGCAGGAAACTTTAGCCAGGCAGCTCCTGTGGGAGGCAAGGGGAGCAGAGCAGCACTGGGAACAGCCCTGCTGGAAGTGTGCGCAGTGGTCGGGGCCCAGGCTGGCAGGTGTGGGAGGGACACGGCATGGGCTGCCCTGGCAGGAGTAGGTGGGGCTTGGCCCCATGTGCAGTGCCGTGGGGGCAGCTGCAGGCTGGATCCAGTCAGTTGCTGCCTGGATCCGGCCTGCGGGCCATATTTTACCCACCCCTGAGCTGTGTAGTTGGGATAGAGTTAGACAAGTTTTCAAAGGCAAGGTGTGCTTTCTCGGGTTGCACACCTTACTTGCTTGCAAGTAAGAAGAGCGTATGCACTGTTCCTTAGTTTCTCCTTGCCTTGGCTGAAGATCAAATGCCCCACAGGTTTTTCAGCCCTTCTTTTTTAAAGACCTGCCTCTGCCTCTTGAAAATGAGAGTTATTTCTTCTACTTTTTAGGCATTTGGTGTCTCATCAACTGTACATTGTTCAGATGCTTCCCAACAAATATCTCTGCCTTATGGTGCCTCTGTTAACAGGGGACATCATTTTTTGTCTTTTTCCTTCTTTTTTTTTTCATTTCAGTTCACAGCCCTCTTTCATTCTTTCCTTTCCTTTCTGTGGAGGAGGCATATAAAGCCCTGGACTTTAGTTAACTTGTGCCTCAAGTTCATTCAAAATATCTGGGATTTGAGCCAGGATTTGAGCTAATTTGGGTGGCAAATTGGCTTAGCAGTCACACCAGAGAGTGGTAGTAGATGGGTCAATATTGACCTGGAAGGATGTGGGTAGTGGGGTCCCGCAGAGTTCAATCCTTGGACCTGTACTCTTCAGTATCTTCATCAGTGATTGGGCTGTGGCTGTGAAGTGTACCCTGTCCAAGTTTGTGGCCGATACTAAATTGTGGGGTGAAGTGCACACTCTGGAGGGTAGGGAACGATTGCAGTCAGATCTGGACAGGTGAGAAAAGTGGGCAGTACACAATAGGATTCAGTACAACAAGGACAAGTGCAGAGTGCTGCACCTAGGGCACAAAAATATCCAGCACATCTACTGGCTGGGCAGTGACCCTCTCAGCAGCACAGAAGCGGAAAGGGATCTCGGAGTCATAGTGGACTCCAAGATGAACATAAGTCGTCAGTGTGATGAAATCATCAGCAAAGCTAACCGCACTTTATTCTGCATCAGCAGAATAATTGCAAATAGATCCAAGGAGGCGACATTTCCCCTCTATGCAGCATTTGTCAGACCACAGCTGGAGTACTGCATTCAGTTTTGGGCACCGTACTTCAAGAAGGATGTTGATAAACTGAAGAGGGTCCAGAGGAGGGCCACTCATACGGTTAGGGGCTTACAGGTCAAGCCCTATGAGGAGAGACTGAGGGACCTGGACCTCTTCAGCCTCCACAAGAGAAGGCTGGGAGGTGATCTTGTGGCCGCCTATGAATTCATTAGGGGGACGGAGCAAGGGATCGGAGATGCTCTGTTCACCAGGGCGCCTCTTGGGGCAACAAGGAACGATGGTCACAAACTGACAGAGAGCAGATTTAGGCTAGATATCAGGAAAAACTTCTTCATGGTAAGGGTGGCCAAAACTTGGAATGGGCTTTCAAGGGCGGTGGTGCTCTCCCCTACCTTGGGGGTCTTTAGGAGAAGGCTGGAGAGGCATCTGGCTGGGGTCATCTCTATGAATCTCTGAATTGTTACTTCTTTTTTTAAGGAGCCCCTTTACCACATCAGTGCCAGATAAGCCTGCAGCAGGTTGCAGGCCTAAGGACAGTCGCAGAAGGAAGTTCCTGCCCCAAGAAGTCCTGCCTTTGTGTCGCCTTGCCCTTTTACAGTCTTGAGCCGTAACCAAGGAAGAGAGTGGTGCACCACTTCCAAAACTCGGTGGATCCTGTTGAAACTCACTGTTGCTCCTACCCATCCCCCAGCTGCATCTAGTGAGCCCCGGTTCCATGGACGACGCACTGGAACAAGCATCCCAGGCCCTTCTCAGCTTCACTGCACCTCTGGGAAGACGTGTCCCTGTGGGAACAGCTTTGAGAGCTCTTGCACCGGTTTCCCCACAATTGCATGTATTGGGATCTCATGTACCTTCTCCTTCCCTCTCTCCAGCCCCATATCTCCAGAGTTGGCCATGATATTGTTCACACAGCCGGGGACTTGTTGTTCTCTCCAGATCTGGATTATCTCCTTTCCCAATTCTATTTTTGATTCCAATCCTGGATCCAGTCCTTCTGGTGCTCCTGGGAGATCAGACTGTCAAAGATCTGAGCAGGATCATGGATACACCTACTCTGCAAAGCCGCCTCACCGACCCAGAGCTCTCTATAAAAGTTCCCAGAGCATCAGCACTCAAGCAAAAAGCTCCACTCATCTTAGCGGCTTCAGCTGCATCTGGCTTCCAAGCTTTGAGAGGCACTGACATCCCCAGCTAACAATACTTCTAGTCTCCCTCAGTTGGCTTTTACGAACCAGGATCAGCATGGGGTACAGCTCACAGTTGTCTCTTGCCCCCTCCCCAACCCAGCACCTACAACGTTGGGCAGCAGCAATTGAAACTAAATCATGTAACCCAGACAAGACAGAAGTTCTCCAACTCCAAACTCTGACTCTGTTACAAGGGACAGCCCCCATGTTGTGCTTGGGATCACAGAAGTGTATTATTACACAAATGAGACAGGGGAGGCCCACATACAAAGGGGCACCACGGTTGGGAAGGGTGCACAGGAAAGGACCCAGGGTGCCAGGGCCAGCACCGGGGTCCTGAGGGCAGCAGGGATCAGAATGGAGCTGGTCCCGGGGCCCTTTCCTTTTCTGAGCATCCCTCTGTGCCCAAACAAGCTGAGCTGTGTCAGGAGAGAGGGCAGCCTTGGCTGTGATTCCCCTTGGGGCCCAGCAGACTAAGCCTTTCAGGACCGCTCTGCCCTGCTGCCCTGGTGGCACTCTGCCAAGCTCTTGTGGGGGCAGAGGCAGGGGCTGAGTCCTGTTCTCTTTACCCACATGTCATGGCACCGTTACCGACGAGACTGGATTCTAAGGAGACCCATGTCCCAGGGGCTGGCAGCACATCCATCAGCATTGTCCTGATTATTACAGTGTTAAGTATCCCTGCCTGTCATGTGGGAGACCGGGTTCAATTCTTCTACAGGGAGGCGCTGCTTCTGCCCACCTGCCAAACCCACCGCCACTCCCTCCCTGTTCCCTCAACCAGCGCTCCCCTGCTGAGAGTATGGGCCTTTTTTTGCAGGCTCCGGCAGGGCAGGCTATCATGTGCACTGCCCTCCCCTGAACCACTTGTGCTTGTCAGACCCACCACTCTCGGTGGACCCAGGGTGACTGGGACTTGCTGAGCAGTGCGGATCCTGGCTGGGGCTGGGGTAGGGGGTCAGACACCACCCAAAGCTTCCCCTTTAGGTTCAGCTGCTTCCAGAAGTGCTGTCAGATACCATGCGGGGGAGGCAGTTCGGGCACAGGGGCTGGGGCTTTCCCAGCACATCTCTCCGGTAGCACAACTTCTTCCTTTCCCTCAAAGCCTGTCCCAGCTCTAGATATTGATGCAGCCAAAAGGAGACCATTGCCCCAGTGCCTGGCAACTCCCTGCCTCCTCAACCCACCCTGCTCGGGGCCTTGCGGAGCAAGTGCTGCAAGGGCTGGTGCACTGCTGTGGGCAGGGTGGTGCAAGCACTTGCGTCTCCAGAGGAATCAGCAGCCGCGGTCCCCATGGGGCACTCAGTGGCTCTGGCTTGGTACCAGCACAGGGACAGGCAGGAGGAGCCTGAAAGGGAGGGCCCGAGGCACATCTGGGCCAGCGGGATTGGAGCTGGTAAGCATCCCCTGCCCCTGGTGCTGGGGAGTGGCAGCGCTTGAGCCCCGGCGCCTCAGGAGACCCCATGTGCTGCAGGGCTGCCCCGTGGCTGGGTGCAGGCTGCTCACTTCTCCTGGCTCTGCAATGGCCCTGGATACGGGCGTCTGGAGCAGGAGGCAGGTGACCCCATCTGCATGAGTGCTTCTCAGAGATTTTTTCCCAGGGGGCCCTTGATTGGTAGGGACCCCTAGGCCCAGGCCACACAGGCCCATGTTTCAACGTGCCTATGCCCAAAACAACTGCTCTATTCCCAGTTTAGGCTTGGCCTGAGATGTTATGGTGACTAGAAGAAATGCTACAAGAACTTACTGAAGGCATGCCTCAAGAAAATGGATGCAGACCTGAAGTGTTGGGAGGAGCTGGCTGCCAGCTGACTCCAGCAGTGCTGCACAGTTAACCAATGAAAGCCTGTTTAAAGCTAAATCATTGCCCTCAAAACAGAAAAGAGAGAGCAGAGGAAGGAAAAGTAGAGGAATCACAGCCTGCTTTCCCTGCCAAAAGTCCTACAACTTCAGGAGATGGCTCAAGGATTAGACTCTGAAATCACCTCCAGTCCCATCAGTGAGAAATGGCAGAGGTCATCCTTGAATCAAGGGATTGCTGACCATGACTCCTCTTACTGCATGGGTCACTTTAACTCTGTATCTGGACACTTTCATTCTTTATATAAGTTTTGTCCCCACGGTTTACATATCACTAACTCTAGCCCTGTAAGGAGCATGAGCAGGAGCTTTACTTCACATTTTCTTCATTTTCCACCATCTGACCTTTGGGTTTGTAAATCACCAGGAAGGACACGCTGACAACAGGCCGAGTGCAATTGGGCGACAACCGTAGAAAAGCTTTGTGTCCATCTGGCTCAGAGGTAGCTGAAAAAGTGATGCTTACAGCCCCCACAAACTGCCACGCGAACTTCCCAGGGAAGGCAATCGGTTTGGTTCATGAGGAATTGAATTCCTTGAAGCCAGCGGCTTGTGACAAGGGAATGAGATGTTAAAATAAAGAAATAAATCACCAAGCAGAACCTACTTCTATATTTATCAACAACAGCTTTACTGACTGCAATCGTGAGGACAATGAAAAACTTGGGGTGATTTTTAATAATCAGAGTGAGGGGAAAGGGCCAAAATTTGCACAAATCATGTTTTAAGCAGCTGCAGCGGCTCCACTTCTCAGGACCGGAGGCTCTGGACAAGCAGTGCTTCAATGAACATCAGGGCCGGGTTCAACTGCATTTCCCAACACAACCAGCCCCGGGTTTTGGTGCCTCCTCTTCGCTGCCCCTCCCCCAACCCCCCAGCTGCACCCATGGGTGCCGGACCCCACAGGCCCCCGAGGGCCCCTCGGTCATGTAGGAAACGACACACGGGCAGAGTCGACCGTCCAGCTCAGCCACGTCCTGCTAACCGTGGTCGGGGGATGAAGAAACCCAGCCTGCGCGTCCAGGGCCATGGACACTGCACAGCTGATCGTCTGCAGCGAGAGGCGTCCTCCAGAGTCACAGACACGAGCACGACTGAGGCCGGAGGGGACAACGAGCAGGTCCCGTCTTGCACGTTTCCTTTCCCTCTCACTGGCTCCGGCTGAGCCTGATTTCACCAAACTCCACCAGGAACCAGGGCCGGATCCTGCCCCCCGCGAACGAAGCCGGCGAGAAGGTGAAGATCAGGGCCCTGGTGTCAGCATCGAGAAACGACACCTGCCCCAATGTGCAGTCCAGATACACCCCCACCCTGCTGGGCACCCGGTCCAGGGACAGCGGGGTGCGATCAGGGGCAGCGAGAGCCTCGTAGTGACCCACCCAGCGCCGTACACCCCAGACCCCCTCCTCGGGGCTAAATATGATCACTCCCTTCCTGCTCACAGACTCTCTGGCCACCCCCACAGCCCACCACCTCCCCTCTCCCACCTGCACCTCCCACCAGTGTCTCCTGGAGGTGAATCCCTCACGGCCCAGCATGCAGAGCCACGTGTCAAATCTCTCAGGATTGTCGGGCAGATCCTGCCGTGTGTTTGTCTGTCTCAAAGTTTTCCCATCCTCAGACAGGACGAGCTCGGGATGAGCCGTGTCTGGATCCAGAGTCATGTCCTCTGCAGGGAAAGGAGATAACAGGAGTGTGAGGAGCAGAGCTCAGCCCGAGGACAGGGTGTGATCAAGGCAGGGGCAGCTTTGGCTGCAGCTGGAGGTGAATCTGGAGTGGACCCGAGCAGGAAGCAGCCCAGAGACCTCAGCAAAGGGCAGGGCCGATTCTCCTGTCAGGAAGAGACGGGCCAGGGACAGAAACACGCTGGCTGGGCCAGGGCTGGGGCACGGGATCGTTCCCCTCCTGCACCTGCCGGTCACAGGCAGGGATGAGAGACCCTGGGGGCTCAGGAGAGCCCGGCAGAGGGTGTGAAGGGGAGAGCATGGATACAGCTTCTGGGGCAATGGCCAAAAGGAGACCATTGCCCCAGCACCTGGCAACTCCCTGCCGCCTCGACCCACCCTGCTCGGGGCCTGGCGGAGCAAGTGCTGCAAGGGCTGGTGCACTGCTGTGGGCAGGGAGGTGCAAGCACTTGTCTCCAGGGGAATCAGCAGCCGCGGTCCCCATGGGGCACTCAGTGGCTCTGGCTCGGTACCAGCACAGGGACAGGCTGGGGGAGCCTGAAAGGGAGGGCCCGAGGCACATCTGGGCCAGAGCTAGGACTAGCGTCCAAGATCAAAGATAATAAAAAGTCCTTTTTCAAATATATAGGGAGGATGAAGAAGGCACCGGGAAACATGGGGCCCCTGCAAGATACGCTGGGCAATCTGGTGGTTGCGGCAGAGGAGAAGGCAGACCTCTTTAACAAATTCTTCACCTCCGTTTTCTTGTGCAGGGACCGGGACTCCCCCACCGTGATTCAGGACGGACTTGAGGGGAACGCCTCCAGACCTAAGGTTGAGGAGGACCAGGTTAGAGTGCTTCTGGAGGGGCTGGACGTGTTCAAATCAGCAGGTCCAGATGCTCTCCACCCCAGGGTGTTGAGGGAGCTGGCTGGGGTTATTGCAGGGCCCTTGGCACGGCTTTACAAGCACTCGTGGTGCTCAGGCCAGGTGCCAGATGATTGGAAGATAGCCAATGTGGTCCCCATCTTTAAAAAAGGGAGGAGGGAGGACCTGGGCAACTATAGGCCTGTCAGTCTTACCTCAATCCTGGGGAAACTCTTTGAGATCCTTGGGACTGCACTGAAAGGGAGGGCCCGAGGCACATCTGGGCCAGCGGGATCGGAGCAGGTAAGCATCCCCTGCCCCTGGTGCTGGGGAGTGGCAGCGCTTGAGCCCCGGCGCCTCAGGAGACCCCCTGGGCTGCAGGGCTGCCCCCCGGCTGGGGGCAGGCCGG
>NW_005842882.1:536882-541009 GCF_000455745.1 Alligator sinensis
TGCATGAGTGCTTCTCAGAGATTTTTTCCCAGGGGACCCTTGATTGGCAGGAGTGTGAGCAGGAGCTTTACTTCTCATTTTCTTGATTTTCCACCATCTGACCTTTGGGTCTCGAAATCACCAGGAAGGACAAGCTGACAACAGGCCGAGTGCAATTGGGCGACAATCGTAGAAAAGCTTTATGTCCATCTGACTCAGAGGCAACCCAGAAAGTGATGCCTACAGCCCCCACAAACTGCCATGCGAACTTGCCAGGGAAGGCAATCGGTTTGGTTTGTGAGGAATCGGATTCCTTGAAGCCAGCGCTTTCATGACAAGGGAATGAGATGTTAAAGAAATAAATCTCCAAGCAGAACCTACTTCTATATTTATCAACAATACGTTTATTGACTGCAATCATGAGGACTATGAAACACTTGGGAGTGATTTTTTAATAATCAGAGAAAGGGGAAAGGGCAGAATTTGCACAAATCACTTTTTATGCAGCTGCAGCAGCTCCACCTCTCAGGACCGGAGGCTCTGCACAAGGAGTGCTGCAATGAACATCAGGGCCGGGTTCAACTGCATTTCCCAACCCAAATGGCCCTGGGTTTTGGTGCCTCCTCTTCGCTGTCCCTCCTCCAACTCCTCCGCTGCACCCGTGGGTGCCGGACCCCACAGGACCCCGAGGGCCCCTCGGTCATGCAGGAAATAACAAACAGGCAGAGACGACCGTCCAGCTCAGCCACGTCCTGCTCTCCATGGTCGGGGGATTAAGAAACCCACCCTTTGCGTCCAGGGCCACGGACACGGCACAGCTGATCGTCTGCAGCGAGAGGAGTCCTCCAGGGTCACAGACACGAGCACGACTGAGGCCGGAGGGGACAACGAGCAGGTCCTGTCCTGCATGTTTCCTTTCCCTCTCACTGGCGCCGCCTGAGCCTGATTTCACCGTCCTGCACCCAGAACCAGGGCCGGATCTTGCCCCCCGCGAACGAGGCTGGTGAGAAAGTGAAGATCGGGGCCCCGGTGTCAGCATCAAGAAACGACACCCACCCCAATGTGCAGTCCAGATACACCCCCACCCTGCTGGGCACCCGGTCCAGGGACAGCGGGGTGCGATCAGGGGCAGTGAGAGCCTCGTAGTGACCCACCCAGCGCTGCACAGCCCAGACCCCCTACTTGGGGCTAAATCTGATCCATCCCTTCCTGCTCACAGACTCTCTGACCACCCCCACGGCCCACCCTCCCCTCTCCCCCACCTCCACCTCCACCTCCCACCAGTGTCTCCCGGAGGCGAAGCTCTCACGGCCCAGCACGCAGGGCCTAGTGTCAAATCTCTCAGGATTGTCAGGCAAAACCTGCCGTGCGCCTGCTGATGTCACACGCTTCCCATCCTCAGATAGGATGAGGTAGGGATGAGCTGTGTGGGGATCCAGAGTCACGTCCTCTGCGGGGAAAGGAGAAAACAGGAGCGTGAGGAGCAGCGCTCAGCCCGAGGACAGGCTGTGATCAAGGCAGGGGCAGCTTTGGCTGCAGCTGGAGGTGAATCCGGGATTGACCTGAGCAGGAAGGAGCCCGGAGACCTCAGCAAAGGGCAGGGCCGATTCCCCACTGGCAGGAAGAGACGGGTCAGGGACAGAAACACGCTGGCTGGGCCAGGCCTGGGACACGGGATTGTTCCCCTCCTGCACCTGCCGGTCACAGGCAGGGATGAAAGACCCTGGGGGCTCAGGAGAGCCCGACAGAGGGTGTGAAGGGGAGAGCATGGATACAGCTCATCTCCCTCTGCCCTGTCCACTGCCTGTCTTCAATCCCACCCTGCTCCACCGTCCCCACTCTCAGACTCTGGGGGCCCTTTCCCGGAGAGACATTCCCACTCCACCGAACCACAGCCAAAGTAATTAAAACTTGGACCCAAACAGTCCATGTGTCACAAAGATGTGTTGTGTCCCAGATTTCAAGTGCAGGTCCAATTTCCCAAGTTTCCAGAGCTTACCCAAAAGGAACAGCCTTAGTCATAGCAGATGGGAGGGAGTAAAATATATACACAAGTAGGACAGTCTGAAGGTGAAAGTGGAGAGATAAGGTGTGAGGACGAGGGAATGAGGAAGCCATAAGTGACTTATGCAAACAGACAGTTAGTTGTGTTAGAAGTCAGGAAGTGCACTTGGTGTCTTAATAAAGAGAGCTGGAGTACTGCTCTGGCTGCAATGGTTCAGGAAATGTCCAGGAGACCAGGATGTTTTTGTAGTATCTTTTATTGGTCTGACTATACAGTTGGAAGAGCTGTTGGACAAAGTTTTGGGCATCAAGTGCCCTTCCTCTAATTAATATGGAAAGATGAAAGATTATATCATGATGCTTGGATGGAGGAGGAAAGCAACCCCAGGAACTACTGAAATTATAGCAGCTCGCCTGCTTTTCCAACTCATCTTAAGAGATTTCTTGGTGGGAAGGGCTCTGCTCCATCTGTCTGGGCCTGCAGCTAGTATGATCTAGAGGAGTAGTCCCCAACTAGTCCCTACAAGTCAGAGACTGTTTCAAGAACTGCTGTGTCCCCAGTTTGGAAGAACAGAAATAAAAGGAGAGTCACATGCCCTCACATACAGGCCCAATGACTGTGGGAAGAGAAAAGCTGGATGCTTCCTTTCCCTCATCACCACTCATCGTGATGACAAGCAGACTTGGGGGAAGAAAAATCAGGAGGAAAGAAGGGAAAGCTAGCGGAGAGTGGACAGACTTACAAGGGATGAGATCACAAAGAAAAAGAGACAGCAGTACCAGGTAGGAAGGAAACAGCAGAGAGAAAACAAAGGAAGAAAGTAGAGATAGACATAGGGCAGGGGAAGTATAAAGTAGCAGTTTAGACACAGTTGTCTTGGTGTATGAATGTGCAGATAGGAGCTCACACAACTCCTCCCCTCAGCCACCCTGACCAACTCCAGTCCCCTTTTCCACAGGTCATGACTTTGTCCTGCCTCATCCATACCAGAGGCAGTAAGGACGGTAGGAACAGCAGCGACTAGTGGTTGAAGTGGAGGAGGCCTGGCCTGTGATGGTGGCTGACTTGTATCCAAACACTTTGATGACTATGTATCCAAACATGGCAGGGAATTGGGGGGAAGCGGGCGATCAGGAGGAAGGGAGGAGGGACCACTCAGAAACTTCTGCAGGAGGCAGGCAAAGCAGGGTCTGCAGTCCCATGCAGATCCAGTACTGTGTCATGGGCTCCTGCATCTCATGGTGTGCTTTGAAAAGCATGAGGATGTGGGAATCCTGCCCTGAGAACTGACTTCCCCACCCACTACCACGTGGAGAGAAAACAAGGGATATATCATATAGCAGCTTGAGGGGGCTTGAAGGGGCGAATCCTGATCTCTTCAAGCCTCTGAGAGACCCACCTGATTTTCTTCATGTATAAAGAGGCCTGGGGCACATCACTGTAAATGAGGAAAGCCAGTGTGTGTCCTGGTATGGAGGCACAAGACTCAGGGACTCCTGCGGGCCTCGTGACTTTACTCCAAGATTTGTATGACCCAGGGCTTCCACCCTGCGACCTGTGCTAGGTCTTGCACTGACCCATGCCTCCTTCAGAGGAACAGATCAGTGTGAGTCCCAGTGTAGGGGGCACAGGAGCTCAGTAATCTCCAGTGCTCTAAGTCACCAGGCATGACCCTGCCGACCCATTCGGGAGATTCGTTGACTCCTGCAACCTAGTCTCCCTCCACCCCATCCTGAACTGCTTGTGCCTGAAGCATGGGTCAGTGTGGATCTTGACAAGGAGGCTCAGGGCACCAAGGATTCCCTGGCACCTGTGTCACTGCAGGACCTGATGTGAGGCAGGAAGGGACCGGGAACACATCATCTGTTGTCCTGCATCAAGCAGGAGGCCCAGGGTGGGACAATGGGTAGTGTGTGTCACTCGGTAAAGCAGATCAGTTTGTAATGTGATATGTCATACTACAGCTGATCCCCTTCAGTTTGGCAATGTCTGTTTCTAGGCTCAGACTAGGTGAAATGCATCTTAATGAACTTGAAACAGATGGACACACAAGCCTGTTAAAGTGGTTTGAAAGCTTTCTGGAACGGGTTAATGTTGTACCGGGAAAATCAAGTGTCTTTTGAACCAGTTCACTGTACTTTGG
>NW_005842882.1:541040-548813 GCF_000455745.1 Alligator sinensis
CAGCAGATACCAAGTGGTCCGTGACATGGGTCTGGCTGGTCTTCCAGGCATCCCACATTGCACTGCTCTTCCCACCTCCTCCCCCCGGCCCACTGATGCAACTGGCTACTCTGGTACGTGGCCAGAATCCTATTGGCCCTCTCTTCCCCCCTCTTTTGTTGGCACTGTTTATTAATTAACTCCCTTGAACCCATCTGCTGTGAGACATCCTGGGCTGGGTACTCACTCTGTTCCAGGCCTGGTTGTCACAGCCACTGCACTTCAGTGCTTAAAGGGTAATTGTCTTACCTAGAGTGCTAGTGCACTATACATGTGGACATCTCTGGCAAACAACAGTTGTGAACCAGTCCCCAATCTGTGATGTTATTGTTATGTGTTTCCACACGCAGTAAGAATATAAGAACTTAAAAAGTTCCTCCAACAGAGAAAAAAGCCAATGCTATAGGTGGAGAGTGCTAAACTCTAGATATATGTGGAGTGATCTATCCCTTATTCCTTACCCTCTTTGCCATCCACCAATACTGCTATAGAAATGTCAGAGAACACAGCACCACTCATTCTGATCGGCAGTTATTAATACATATATTAATCTTAATTAATAATTAATACATAGGATAATCTAAATAGTATTAATCTATTAAAGGATCTAAATTGATAGGCTCCCAGTGCTGGGGAGACTTGGCTATTGATATCATCTGAACATTGTACCTTTTTCCAGAGGCGGTGCAGTTTGTCCCAGCCCTGAAAGCAAGCACAAAATCAGACATGAGAACTCATTAGAAGAGATGTATAAACAATGCGTTATTGCATGCAATATCACGTTGGGAAAAAATATATCTAAAACTTCAGTGTGCCATAATTAATAACCAAGACAAAGACACTGTGATGGTTTCTCTATCACAGGACCACACATTTATCGGTCTTTGGTGTTTCTTACAACTCTATTGCTGACACAGGTGTTGATACTAAAGAAAACTTGCCCTACAAACACTGTTTGGAAGCATGACAAGACTATTAATGAAGACCTGCTCCTGCTGCCTTTCATATAACGGAAAATCCCACCTTGAGTTAAATGCAGGAATGGGCAGGCCTATGGAGTAATTGCGGCAGGAAGCACGAGAGTGTTTCCTTCTACTTCCAGGTGATATGACATTACCATTTTGGGGAACTGTCACATAGGAGGGGATTTGAACTTTCTTCTTTACAGTTGCCAGCTCTGGTAAGTCTTTGTCCGTGCAGACAGGGTACCACTGTGAGGAAAGGGGGTCAACGTGTTTAACCAGCAACAGAGAAGAGACAAGAAATAATGGGCTGTGGGTACAATGTTCAGAAATATCCAAGTGCCTTAGGCATGTTTGAGTCTAAGGCTAAACGAAAGCCTCCCATCAAAACTGTGTCCATATCATTACTGACCTACAGGCCTCTTTGTCAAGTTCCTATTACCTCTTCCAACCAACCTCTACTTGGGCCAGGCAGGATTTCAAAGACAGGATAGATGGTGCTTCTAAGTGACTAGTTCTTTGCAGGAGCCAAAATCTGAGGATACTTTCAATGTATGAGTGATTTAACGTATTCTTATTATGTACCCAACTCCTGTAGAGCCACATAGCACAGATATTTTAGACCCATTCGGGACAAGGCTCTAGGCTAGCACCCAGGGCCCTATCCCTTCCTGGGCAGCTGCAGCCACCTCACTGAGCCAGACACAGCTAGTTTGCTCTTTCTCTCCTGGCCCCACATCTCTGTCTCTACTGACTGATCAGAGGCCAGCTTCAGGAGGAATACCAAGGCAACCTGGGGTAAAGCATGAATGGTGCTATGATGTTTAAAGCACCCAGATCTCTGGTTTCCTGAACAAGTGTCCTAAGAAGGCAAATGTAGGAGCTAAAATACAAGGGTGTTGCCCCGTCTTGTTCAGTTTGATGCCTGCTAGTTACATATTCCTGGCCATTTCTCACTTTCGAGGTTTAAACACCAATACACATCCAGAAGGGAGACAGCTATGTAGCAGTGCACCTCCCTGGCCAATACACAGCCTGCTGCACATGCTCAGATGACACAGGTATAGTTACATGTCCAGGCTTCCAGGGGATACAGTATTTCTACCTGTACAAAAAGGGAATTGGCACTTCCGTGGTTAAAACCTACCATTTACACTCACAGTTGGAAACAGAAAGTGCTGTTTGGGGGAGGGGGGGGACGGGATGTTTAGGTTCTTTTAAAAAAAATCTGGCCATCGGAGATTTTGAATTCTTTGACCTTAGTAAAAAGCACTTCTTGCCATAAACTATTAGTGAGCTTAAGAATTTGACCGGACAGGAAAAATGGGAATTGAAATAACAGGAAGAGACCATTGATTCAATATGAACTTTCATTACCTGGACAGATCACAGCTCTTTTCCACCCTAAAACAAAGAGAAATAGCGGTGAGAATTTATCTGAACAAATGCAGCCGTAAAAGGATTCTCAGATTAGGAGCATCTGGCCCAAGCAAAAGCCAAAAATGACCAGAGTGATGCTGGACACAGATGGGGCAACTTGTGGGAAGACTAACTGGGACACTGTCCTTTCGTGTCAGTAAATCCATACAGACCTCATCCATCAAAGTGATGTCAAACCTCTAGGTGCTGCTTGGCCACTTTCTAAATTGCAGGGACCAGGGAGCCTCAGTGTCCAAAGACACCACTGACTTGGACCTGCTGTACCATTTCCTGGGGAGGGCCTGGCTCCAGAGTTACTCCTCTTATTGCCATTTAGGTCAGATCGCCATTAATCATTCTCTGACCTGACTGAAGTGTCTCTTGTAAGTATAGACTAAAGCTGCCTATTTTCTCCATGGCTAAGGGTGCTTTGTATACATGAGGCACACATTTAAGTCTCTTTACTAATTTGCAGATGACACTAAGATGGGGGGAGAAGTGGGCACGCTGGAGGAGAGGGACAGGCTACAACTAGAGCTGGACAAGTTACAGGGGTGGGCAGATGAGAATAGGATGGGATTCAACACTGACTAGTGCAAGGTGCGGCACCTGGGGGGAAGAACCAGCAGCACACCTACAGGCTGGGGGACTCCCTTCTCATCAGCACAGAGGCAGAAAAGGATCTTGGTGTCATTATTGATACCAAAATGAACATGGGCCACCAATGTGGGGATGCAGTCAGGAAGGCTAACTGCAGCTTGTCATGCATCCACAGATGCATCAATAGCAGGACCAAGGAAGTGATCCCCCCCCTCTATGCGACATTGGTCAGCCTGCAGTTGGAGTACTGCATCCAGTTCTGGGCGCTGCACTTCAGGAGTGATGTGGACAGCATGGAGAGGGTCCAGAGGAGGGCCACTTGCATGATCCAGGGACAACAGGGCAGGCCCTACGAGGAGAGGCTAGGGGACCTGAACCTGTTCAGCCTCCACAAGAGAAGGCTGAGATGGGATCTATTGCCCATCTAAAAACTTGCCAAGGGGGACCAGCAGGCAATGGGAGAGTCCCTGTTCCCCCGAGCACTACCAGGAATAAGGAGGAATAATGGCCATAATTTGACTGAGAGTAGGTTCAGGCTAGACATCGGGAGGCACTACTGCACAGTCAGGGTGGCTAGGATCTGGAAACAACTTCCAAGGGAAGTGGTGCTGGCTCCTACCCTGGGGGTCTTTGAGAGGAGGCTACATAATCACCTAGCCGGGGTCATTTGACCTCAATAATCTTTCCTGCCCATGGCAAGGGGTTGGACTTTATGATCTGCTCAGGTCCCTTCCAACCCTACCAACTATGAAACAATTCCCAACCACATTGTGATGCCATCTTATGCCATTGTTCAAAATAATTAATAGCTGCATCTCCGGTTACATTAATATTCCAATTTCACTCCATGAACTGCTGCAACAGCGGCAGTGCTCTGGGCTAATAACAATGACAGAGGCCAGGAAGGAGTACCTGAGGGCTGTGAGCAAAGCATTCCCAACTAAAGGACATCTTAGTGTCGCTGCCAGTTCTCTATTCTTTCCAGCATGGAGAGAAGGAATCTAACCGCTAGGTCTAGCTACATTTAATACCACGGAAAAAGCTTTTGTTGGACACAGAAAAACACTTACCAAGTTCTCGTTGAAGGTTTCCTGGATTGAAAAAAAAAAAGATACATTGATTAAGTGCTTCACTACAACCTCATCAGTGTAAGCCTGGTACTTCGTGCTCTGTGAAACAACCTCTTTGTGGTGTTTATCTGCATACTGCCAGTAGTATCCAGGGTCCAGTTGCTGAGAGCTGTGTCCCTTTTCTTCCTATCCTTGTTGGAGTGCATGGACTAGAGAAGTGGGAAACTCTTTTGTGCCTACTTTGATTGTGCTAATTTGCTTTTATCTGCTTTTTAAGAATTTGATTATATGGGACCGGGTGAATCAAGTCTGTGTGCACGTTCACTGCCTTCTAAAATTGTGAAGTTTATAAGAGCAGCTGTGTAGGGAGATGTTCTGGTGATACACAAATCCCTCTAGTGGTTTCAGGATGGGATCTAGTACCTGCTCGTCTCTAAAAAATGGACATCTTTGGAGTGCTAGTATGTCAGGTAAAAGCCAGTACATGCTAGAGTCTAAAGACTACACAGTCCGGTGGGTGGTGAATTGGCTAGAGGGTCGCACCCAGAGAGTCGTGGTGGATGGGTCGGTTTCGACCTGGAAGGGTGTGGGCAGTCGGGTCCCGCCGGGCTTGGTCCTTGGACCGATACTCTTTAATGTCTTCATCAGTGACTTGGACGAGGGAGTGAAATGTACTCTGTCCAAGTTTGCAGATGACACAAAGCTATGGGGAGAAGTGGACACACCGGAGGGCAGGGAACAGCTGCAAGCAGACCTGGACAGGTTGGACAAGTGGGCAGAAAACAACAGAATGCAGTTCAACAAGGAGAAATGCAAAGTGCTGCACCTAGGGAGGAAAAATGTCCGGCACACCTACTGTTTAGGGAATGACCTGCTGGGTGGCACGGACGTGGAAAGGGACCTTGGAGTCCTAGTGGACTCCAAGATGAACATGAGTCGGCAGTGTGACGAAGCCATCAGAAAAACCAATGGCACTTTATCGTGCATCAGCAGATGCATGACAAATAGATCCAAGGAGGTGATACTTCCCCTCTATCGGGCGCTGGTCAGACCGCAGTTGGAGTACTGCATGCAATTCTGGACTCCGCACTTCAAGAGGGATGTGGATAACCTGGAGAGGGTCCAGAGAAGAGCCACTCGTATGGTTAAGGGCTTGCAGACCAAGCCCTACGAGGAGAGACTAGAGAACCTGGACCTTTTCAGCCTCCGCAAGAGAAGGCTGAGAGGCGACCTTGTGGCTGCCTATAAGTTCATCACAGGGGCACAGAAGGGAATTGGTGAGGATTTATTCACCAAGGCGCCCCTGGGGGTTACAAGGAATAATGGCCACAAGCTAGCAGAGAGCAGATTTAGGTTGGACATTAGGAAGAACTTCTTCACAGTTCGAGTGGCCAAGGTCTGGAACGGGCTGCCAAGGGAGGTGGTGCTCCCCCCTACCTTGGGGGTCTTCAAGAGGAGGTTAGATAGGCATCTAGCTGGGGTCATCTAGACCCAGCCCTCTTTCCTGCCTATGCAGGGGGTCGGACTCGATGATCTATTGAGGTCCCTTCTGACCCTAACATCTATGAATCTATGAATCTATGACGTGAGATTCTTGTGCTTGCTCAACGTCTAGAAAAGCTCATTTGCTTCTGGACCCAGAAGAGAGCAGTGGAAAAGTAGCCCCCACCTACCCCAGTGGTGCTGAGCAGCTGTTTACTTACATAGATTACTGGGGGCATGACATTAGATATTCTGTAGTGTTTGATTACCCATACGAGTGTAGATGTGTGTAGATGATTACCCATACAATGTGTGTCAAATACGATGTATTTCAAGGACATAAAATTATTGAAAATTTAACAGAATAAGAGCTCCACTTTTCCTTAATGGTATGTACATACATTTGTGGAAGTTAGGGGGCAGTTAGAGTTAAAAATGGCCACCTGATCTAAAGTAAGTTCAGATGGGTGGGGTAGTGGTGGGTTTGGGGGACTGGCGGGGCAGGCAGTGTCCACACAGTGGCTGGGGGGAGTAGGCAGAGTGTGTAGTCAGGTGTCTGGGAGATTGGGAAGGGAAGCAGGATCCATGGGAAGCATAAGAGGGGGAAGACAGTGTCCACAGTGGGTGATATGGGAGATCAAGGGGCTAGTGGAGTGTGCGCAGGGGATCACAGCGATTGTGGAGGCAATCAGTGTCCACGGGAAGGGGTTTGGAGGGGTCTGAGAGGGTTTGGTGGAATCAGGGGGGCTAGCAGTGTGCTTCAGGAGGCATGGGGTGTTGGAGGGCTGTGTGCCACCCCCCACTTAGGACCAGGGGCTATTTTTAGCCCCCCATTCCCCCCACCCCCAGACAAGCAACACCCCCTGGCAATTGCACTTTGCTGTGCTGGAGGTTTGGTGTGTGGCACAGTGCCTACCTGCCTGCCTTTGGCTGGCTGCCGTAAAATCTTATTCATGCACTCTTTGATTTATTAGAATGAAATTATTCACTAACTACACTACATTCCCCCCCCTGTATTTACCTTTCATTCTGAGGAGGTATACATTCAGGATTATGAAACTTAACACAACCACCAGGATCACGCTCAGGGCCACCATCCAGGGATTCACGCTTGGAAAAAAGAGAGCTGAAAAACAAGAAGCCCAGGGCTTGCTTTAGTTTGTTATTGGTGGAAAAAAATCTAATGTATTTATTCCAAGGCCATCCATTAACAGTTCCTCTCAGGAGCTGACTGAGATATGAATGACAGCAGCAACTGCTGGCAGGATATAAAAAATCAGCAATATGGACTGACTTGCAATAGTGATTTATCATGACTAAACAGGAAATATGCTATCTCATCTTTATATGGCTAAGTGGAAATTATGTAGCCATGTAACTGCAATTTTTGGCAATTATGTAGTATTTGGATTCTTTTTCTATCTGTAATGGCAGAGGATCAATCTTTATGTGATCCTGCTAGACACTAAATCCAGAAACACTTTAAATCCCCCTCCATGTTCTCCATCATGAAACAACTGCTAGCCGTAGGTTAGGTTTTTTTCTGAGTAAAGCTTTGGGATCTATGTGGAATTACATACATGCTCCAGTATCTTCACAGACAGTTCGGGGTACTGAGCGTGCTCAGAAGGAAGATCTAGGGCAAGCACTATTATGTATCTAAACAGTGCATAAAAGCCAAAAAAATCACACTTACAGAATGATATGCTGAAGGGTCCACCATTCAGAAAAGCCAGGGCAGACCCTAATTGGGGGGGGCGGGGGGGGTGTGGATCTGAAGTGGGGAGGAGGGGTGGAGGAGGGTCAGACCTGAAGGGAGGGGAAGGGGGCAGGGTTGGACCTGAAGTGGGAAGGGAGGGGTAGGAAACGGGGTTGGACTTGGAGTGGAGGAGCGGGAGCGAGGGTGGACCCAAACCAGGGAGGAGGAGGGGTGGAGTTGGACCTGAACTGGGAAGCGGTGTAGGACCCTTAGTAGCGGGGGACGGAGAGGGGAGCAGTGTCAGACCCGAACCAGGGTGGAGTGGAGGAGCGTGGTACTACACAAAGCAGGGTGGGCAGGGTCAGGCCCAAACGGGAGGTTTCGGGGGGGCAGGGGCAGAACTGACGTGGGGCAGAGTAGAATCCAAACGGGGGAGGGGGGAAGAGGGGTCAGACCCAAAGAATGGCGGGGGGGGGGGGGGGGGGGGGGGGGGGGGGGGGGG
>NW_005842882.1:548863-556863 GCF_000455745.1 Alligator sinensis
AAAGGACAGAAAGGGGGAGTGGGGGCAGCTGGGTCGGACCCGTACTGGGGGCCCGGGTTAGACCTGAAGAGGGGAGGTGGGGAGTGGGGTTGGACTCGAAGCACTGCGGGGGAGGGTGGCATCAGACCCAAATTGTGGGGAGCGGAATCAAATCCGAACCGGGGTGACTGAGTCAGTCCCAAAGCGACAGGGGGATCAAGGGGGGAGTATGGTCGGACCCAAAGCAGGCGGGGGGCAGGGTTAGACCCAAAGTGGGGGGAGGCAGGGATGCCGGGCTCTGTCCCCGTCAGCCCCACCAGCATTGTTGACGGGCAGTTTGCTAGTACCATTATAAGCACTTCTAACCATCGCCACATCTGTGCTACGGGCAAGGTGCTACAATTGTTGTGTGCATTGTACAATCATAGGTCATCTTTACACGTGCTCCGGAGTGGGTGCAGGGGGCGGGGGTGTTTAATTCGAGTGTCTCCCAAAGTCTTAAGTACTCAGCGTCCCAGGCTTCAAAATGGTGGTGGTGGCAGTTTAACTAAAGCTTGTTGGGCGAGCATTAATTAAAGAGCCCTCACCACCATTTTGAAACTCAGGCACGCTGAATACACGTGACACGGAGGCTGCGGGAACATCCTAATTCGAACCTTCCCGCAGACTCCATTAATTGACTCGGCTCTGACGCACTCTAATTAGAAAGCAGAGGAGCAGGTATTGGGCACATGCACAGGTGTGCAGAGAAAGGCAGGGCTGGAAGGGACCTTGAGAGGTTTTCTAGTCCAGCCCCTGCCTGTGGTAGGGTCTTCTCGATCCACGTTGTGCGATACAAACCCATTGTCTGGTCTGTTAAAAAATACTATAGTGAACCCTGACACAACTAGAAGACAAAAAGCCCTGAACTGCCACAGATAAAACAGGCGTGGGGGGTGGCACAGCACTCAATGCAGTTTGGTTTGAGGATTGTTATATTGTGCTTGAGACACTCAAGGAAGAGGGCCGTGCTACCCTGCTACAGATGAAGATAAATCCTCCACAGTCCATACTAATTAACCAGGGTGTCAAAATCCTTCTTGACTCCCAAAAGTCAATTGGCTTGACCTTGGGCAAGACTGTAGGATATTCAGGGCCAAAGCCCCAGCAGGACACTGGCACAGGCCAGTCAAATCCCCAGCCCTGGCTGCAGGCAACTCCCAGTGGATCTGAGGAAGGGAAAATAACCCTGACATGTAGCAGCAGCAAAAGGAAAATATTTCTATTTATGACCTGGATCAGTGAACTCTCTGAGGGCTCCTATACATGTGCAGAGAGCCTGCTCCAACATGCAGTAATTACAGTGCGTTGGAGCAGACTGAATTAATAAAGACTGCCGGAGTATGGAAATAACCAGGCTCCAGCAGCTTCCAGCATCACGTGTATCAGTGTTTCTGTGCTGAAAAATGGCAGCAGGGGGCTTGAAATTAAATCTCAAAGCTGAGCTAATTAAACACCCCCCCACACACACACGCGCTCCACAGCCTCCTGGAGCACATCTGTAATTGCCCTGAGCACGTAGGGAAGGGCAGAATGCTTCAGGAGCACAACTGCTATGGAAAAGGCCTTTAAAAAAACACCTACTCCTCTTAACAACCCTTAAAAGAGGAGCAGCAACACACAACTTAGTTAATTTTACATGATAAATAATGAACAATGTTGCAGTGCAGTGAAAAGCCTTTAAGAATTCACAAATAACTCAATACTGGTAGATAGATGCTACCAAAATACCCATGAAATACCCACTAAAAATTCACGTAGGCAAACCTGAGAGCACAGAAGCATCCTGCATTGATATTTTGAGTGACTGTGTCTGCCAGTTGCTTTAAGATAAAATTTCAGAAGTTAGAGTGAGATAAAATCTGGATTTGGATAAGCTGCAAATACACAGTTCAATGGATCTCTATTATGACCCTGTGGAAATGCTAGCCGTGTGTGTGTTTGCTTCATGTTTCACTTGGTTTCCAGCGGAGGTGGGTCACTGGAGGCCTTGGATGGCAACTGACCTGATATATAAATTGCTGACTCCTTCTCTCGGTCGAGGAGGCTGTTCCTGACCCAACAGGACAAGTTCTGGTTTGAATGTCCGCTTATGACCACAGAAATTTCTGTTTGAAACAGGCCGTTTGCCTTTGGGGATTTTATTTCAGAAAGCGATGGTATATGATGCCCCTGGGCATTTCTCCACAGCACCTGGGGCTCTGGGTACCACTCAGCTGATCGACACATCACGTGGATCCCTCCAGGCTGGTAATCCTCCACAGAGATGATAGGATTAGAGCCTACAGCTAAAAAAGAAAGAAATTATAGTTCTTAAATCTATGAGTCAATTTTGCAAAGGCTTGTGAAAATCTTCTTCTTGCTGTCAAGCATTCCTAGATATTGCAGAGCAGGGTAGAAATGCTATTAATGACTATAGAGCCTAGATATTCCTGGATGTGACAGCTGAGAAATTTCATCATCAAATAATCATTGAGCCAATGAGAAATTATGGTAATTCAGATCTGATTTTGGTAAGTAATGAGGGCATTATAAAAGACTGTAAGCTTTAGGCACTTAGGCTGTAGGCTTCAGGGACTGAAACACCACAATACAAAGTGCAGACTCTGGACCCAGCACAAGCCTAACTTATTAGGTTTGCATTCTAGCCATAAGCAAAGTGTAGCTAGTTGACAGTACTACATGATAGTGTGTTTTTATTGACTGAATACAGTAAGGCAGACAGAAATAATCATTGGTTGCCAGTAAAGATACTTTTCTGCAGAGCTACAAAGTATGGCTATAGCAAAAGTCCTAAAAGACTGTTTCTCAGTAACCACAGAATGAACCTTTGCAGACATGACATCTAGCAAAGGAAAGAAAGCAAATGGCATGTCCAGCTGAAGCAGATCAGATTAAACAGATCACAGGGGCTTAAAGAAGGTAATCCAAATATATTATATTATCGCTTTATCTTATATTAATGATCAATGTAATTAAATTTATTGAATATTGTTTTATAATAGATATTTGTGTTTTAGCTTCTTAGATGTAAAAACAAAGCAGCCTCGTCAGTTAAAGCTCTAAATTAGGTGAAAGGAAGAGGATAAGAAATCCTCCCTTCCCAGAAGTGTACATTTCATAGGAACATAAATCCCAACCAGTTGACATCATCCAAGTGCACAACAGACTGGTTCAGTTCACCTTCAAAAGTTTCCATGAAATAATGACATTTGAACAAAGGCAATCAGAGAACAGTTAGTAGATTAGTAGAAGCCAGCTTTAAAGTTAGGGTAAAGGCTGGAGGGAAAAGGGGAGGGGGTCGCCCCCCATGACTGAGTGGTGGTAATTAAGGGGATGGTAGGAGTACCTTAATACCATGTCTAAACTTGCAAAAGAGGTCCTGATCACAGGGTAAAGTCTTGTCTCTCTAGAGGCTGAATGGTTACAAGGTTTTGCTAAGAAGGGCTGGTTGTAGAAAATAATCCTGGGAACTAACTGACTACAGATTGACAGGGTTCAAATTAAATGGAAAAATAAGCAAATTAGGACTGTAACTCAGGTTTCGGACTGCAAAGGAGAAAGGTTTATCTTGGGAGAATAGCTGGGCTTTTTCAGTCTACCAAAACTGAGGCAGAAAGGGATGTGTTTGCTATCTGTAACTATATTGGGGAGTAAATATGATGAAGGAAAAAGCAGTATTTAGTAGGGCTGTGCGAAATGGCACCATTGTGTTTCACCTTCAGTTTCGACAGGTCGAGGGAACAGAGTTCCTTTTCGAATTTCATTTCAATTTGAAACAGCTGTTCTTGTCCGTTCCATCGAAATAGAAAGGCTATTTCGATGCTGTTTAGACGTGTCACTGGGGACAGGGAGTCAGCTGTTTCCACTTCAGAATGAGTTGAAACAGCATCAAAACAAAACAGCTGGTGAAATTTCGCACAGTCCTACTATTTAGGTTAACAGACAATCTGGGTTCCAGAAAAAATGGTTATAACTTGAACATGAATAAATTTAGGCTGGAAATTAGACGGTCCTAAGCAGTGAGAAATCAAGAGCAAAGAAAAACTAACTGCTTTCAAGATGTTGCTTCAAATTATTAAAATACTGACAAAAATTGAAATATGTTTCTGAAATGTGAAAACGGCTAGATAAAATTGAAATACAGTGACTAATTGTAAAGTAATTCATACACAGGTTCCAAGAAGTTGGCATATTTCGAAAGAGAAAAAACCTGAAAACCATGCAGAGATGAACTGACACAAGCTACTGACCTGCTACCTTCAGTCCTATTACAGCTTCTTCATTAGTAATGCCATCTATGACAAAGCAGGTGTATTGCCCTTCATCTGAAGGCCTGATATTGAGAATCCTCAAGGAAACATTTCCATGTGTGAGGCCATCTTTCCAAAACGCTGTCCTTGTCCTGTATTCTGGCATCTGTCCTCCAAACTGATCTGTCCCATCGCGGTACAGATGAACATAATATGTGAACTCAGACCGGAACCACCTCACTTCCATGTTCTCAGCGCTCATGTTGGGGGACAGGCGGCATGGCAATACGATCTCTTCCCCCACAATGGCAGTGACTGGCTGATCAGGTCCAACAACTGTAAACTGGGCTGTAAAATGTACCAAAAACATCCCAAAATAAGCTCAGAAGTAAAAAGAGAAACCCAAGATACTCAACATCAAATGGATACCCACCTGGCAGAGTTTCAGCCTGGACTGGGAAAAGGACAAATAACTGAAAACACAGGCTTAAAACAGAAAGGGCTGAGCAACTCGAACTGCAACTGACTGCCCAAGTTAAGATATTCAGTGTCTGGGAACGGACAGAATATCCTGAATAAGTACAACATATGTATTTCCTAGTAATAGAAATGTCAACATTTTTCACTGGACATTTTCTGAACATTGTATCCCATAAAATGTGTTGGTGCCTTGATGTTTTAATCGCATTTTGGGATAAGATACAAATATGAAATCATTGAAATGTCATTTTAAAGAGAATTTTCCCCCTCAATATTGGTTTTGAAAAGCCAGTGGAGTGACGAGAAGGAGGATGTTAGGATACTGTGAGAGTGAGGAACATAGAAGCACACAGAACTATGGAAATATAATCGGGTGATAGATAAAGAGCTATTCTCCTCTATGGTTGGGGACAAGGAGGAAAACTTTTAATTTTAGATGTATTTATTGTTTCTTCCAACACAGTGATGTTAATACAACCTGGAACTTCTCACAGTTTCTTTTCCATTTTCCATAAAAGACTACAATTGGTGCAATGGGTTAATAAAAAACTAAATAAACCTTTCAGCAGCAGAAGAGGACACATTAATATGGAGCAGATATCTACAGATACCTACCTGATTCCACCTTGGAAATATGAAAAGTAATGAAGAATGTGAGAAAACCAGGCAGCGATGTGCAGACTCTGCAGATTTGGCACAATGAGGAACGCATCTTCTTCTAGGAAACTTGATTCAAAAGCACAAGGGGACGGCAGGAAAGAATTCACCTGGAGAACATCGAGCGCCGGTTACCACCTTTGTGTATTGGATTAAATAGCAGGAGGACAGCACATACAAGTATACAAGGGGAACAACCTTGGCTTGAATAAACTTATGAAAGTATAGACTTGAAGCAGGTTCTGAAACTGAAATTCCACAGAAATTCGGCAACTGAAACAGAAAGTCCAGGGGTATCCTTGATAACTCCCTCCCTCTTGTCCCCTAAATGAAAAATCATGTGCTGTGTCAGGTGATGATAAAGAGCTTTCATTACATTTTGGACCGTGTTAAATGAATGAGATCTAGAATCATAATACTGTGCAGTCTTAAAAAAAACCCATGGGGTCCAGATACAGTTACATGCCAATATAGCTGCTCAAAGCAACATGAGATTTGTCCTCTTCAAGATCTTCAGAGTATTGCATAGACGGCTGTGGCAAAAGAGGGGAGTGTCGATCCGTACTGCATAATGAGCTGTATGCTCTGCAGTGTGGAGATAGTCTTCTTCCCCTTTAGTTTGGGTGTTTTGTGGGGGATTTTTGTTCTTTTCTGAGGTTTTTGTTTTGTTTCATTTTAGCTATGATATCTGTAAAGTATTTTTAATGAAATTATTTGTGAATGTACAAGTAATTTAGTTTTTGCATCAATAATAAGAAAGTCAAAGGATTATCTAATCTCTGTATTATTACATAACCTAAAAATGGGGTGTTTTAGAGGGTATAAAGGGTCTCCTGAATGTTTCTCAAACAACCCAAGGTCACCTACCTGACTGATCCTGCTGAGCAGTGTCGTGCTGTGCTCTGCCTCCGAAACATGACTTCGGTTTTGTCAGGTTGGAAAAAGTTTTTCAGAATGTCAGATAGCAATTTCCACGTCTAATTCCTGCAGTAAAAGAGCCATAGGGTTTAATTGTAGTTTTTCTGTCCAGTTTTTAAGTTTCAAACTTCTGTATGCATTTTCATCTTGCAGAAGTTGTCACATCGGAAAGTGAAAGGAAGAGCAGGTTCCTGGGCAGGGCGCAGCCTGCTGCACATGCGCAGACAGGAGCACGTACGTGTCCAGGCTCCCAGGGAAACACCATTTCTACCTATGCAAAAGGACATTTTTGGCACTTTATGTGATTAAAGCCTGCTATTTACACTCACAAGGGGAAACAGAAAGTGTTGCGTGTGTGGTGGGGACTTTTAGATTCCTCCAAAAACAGTCTGGCTTTAAGAGGTTTTGAGTCCTTTGACCTTAGTAAAAAGCATTTCCTGCCACTAACTCTTAGTGAGCCAAAGAAGTTGTCTGGAAAGGGAAAAGGGAACAAAAGTCCCAGGGAAAGTGTTAGAAGCTGTGTGCAGAGAAAGGGGTTTCCTTTAGCAATACGGGAAGCGCAGCCTGTACCTTCAGGGGCCCACAACTTCCCCCATAGTAACTAAGCGTGAAAGACAAGCTTAACAGCAGACCTGTGCCTTATTTGGTAAAACTTTATTTTGATTGGAGCTTACGCTGCAGGTAAAAGAAGAGTTACGCAGTACTAGTCATTTTCTGCTAAAGCTTTGCGCATGCGAAAATATCATGGAACCAGAGAATATAAATACGTGTGTAAGAGTACAACCGGGGCCTCTCTGCCTTTCTGAGGTGGAGGGACCTTCGGCCAAATAAACTGGAAAGACCACGCCCTCGTCTCCTGTTTATTTGAGTCTCAGCTGGGAAACGAGCCCTGTTGGGGTCAGGAGTATTCGCAGGTGTTCCCTTTCCAGGCTGGGAGCTTAAGCGAATAATTTCTCCTACAGAAAGACAGCATTGACCATTGATTCAGTACAGCACTAATATATATATTCAGCTACCAGCACCACAGCCAAAAGGGTTTTTTTCACTTTTACAAAGAAAAGTGGGACTTGTAGTTCAGGACTCTGCAGGGTTGCTCCCCTTCTGCTTTATACTAATATTACATGTCCTAGTCACACAACACATTACATTACACAATGCATACACTACAGTATGAACTTTCATTACCTGGATAGATCACAGCTCTTCTCCACGGAAAGAAAGTGAAATCGGGGTGAGGACTTATCTGAACAATGCAGCTGTAAAAGGATTCTTGGATGAGGAGTGTGACGGGCTAGCTGGCAGTGACCTAGCCCCGGGGTTTTGAAAGGGCAAAAGATGATTGAAGGATTTTGGATTACCTTTCCTCACCAATTAGGCCCAGAGATTCACCCCTCATGTCCCCTGATTGCTGATTGGCCCCTTGGGTCACCTGGAGGGGGATAAAAGGGGTAGCACGGCTGACTCAGGGAGAGACCAGGAAGGGAGTACGAGGAAGGAGCTTCAAAGAGCTGGTCCAGCGGGGCAGAAGCAGTTGCCCCAGAAGAGTCTGAAGAAGCAGGACCTGCAGGCAGGAGTTGGACCCTCAGCAGCGCGGTGTGTGGCCAGCAGAAGAGGCTCCAGGATCCCCTAGGAGAGGCTGTGGCCAGCAGGAGGATCTGAGCAGCGACCTGAGGG
>NW_005842882.1:563540-566705 GCF_000455745.1 Alligator sinensis
ACACATGAATACAAACAAAGCCACTGTGCTCATTGCAGTCCAGCTGTTTGCCAAAGTGGAAAGAGGAAAAGTGAGACTTACCAACTTCTTTCACATGTTTCCCTAAAAATATGTAAAGAAATTAATAAAGGTTACTATTTAGAGGTTATTCCTTCCTTGATAGACATTGAAAGAACAACTATGTATGAATTTGTACCAGCGTACGTAGGCTTATATTAGAGTTATGACATAGGAAAGGTACTTTAGGATTGATGAACATTTTGTCTTTGAGCATTCAAAAAGGTGTGGATTTAAAATTTCTGGTTTGCAGAGAATTGTTTCTCTCAATAAGGAACACATCTCATTACTTACTGCCTTTGCACAGACATTTCTAGCCTATCCTTCAATACGGTGTCATCTGTCAGTGTAGTATACTGCACGGACAATTCTTGTTTTTTCAGTCTTGTTTGAACTGAAACCAGAGGCAGCCAGAAGTGACCCTCTCAGAACTGGGAATGGGAGAGGGACGACCATGTAAAATTGAGGCCAAACTGGTGTGTTCCCAGTCCCTGGTTCATCCTCTGAACCTTAATGCTATTTCTTTTCCTGGACAGTTTGCAGGGCAGGGATATTAGAGGCTTCCCATTAGTGCTGTTCATGATCTTATTTATATTTTACCAGAAAATATCTTTCTAGTTCATTTTCTATATTTACCTTTTCTTTTAGAGAAATAAACAGTCAGGATAATGACACCAAACAAAACCACCATGATCACACCTAGGACCACTATCCAAGCGGGTACCTTCTGGGAAGAATGATCTGAAAAACAAAAGCCCAAAGGTAGTCACCTTACTGTGTGAAGTGTGGAAAAATCAAGTGTTTGCTTCCTACATCTCCATTCCCTCAGGACTGATCTAAACTAAAAGGGAAAATTTAACTTTGTCTACTCTACAGAAAATGCCCCAAACTAATTAATAAAAGATTGTAACCAACAGTCATAAAATGTACATGCACAGTGTATAAATGGGCTTTGTTTGATTCACTACTTCTGCTGCAATGAAAAGCAACCTTGTATAGTGGCAAGGAGGGAGATTTAGAAAAATGAAAACAAGATTTTACTCCAAATCCACTGTCATCTACAACATCTCCTAGTGGATGATACTCAGCCAGGCTTATGTGAATGTGGATACAGCCTCAGAGCTGAATGGGAGAAATAGCTGATCACAAGGTGAAGTTTTCCCTCTCCGATTTTCAAACAGCCTTTACCAAAATGAATGGAGTGCATGGGAGCTGTTGCAGTGCTGTTGCATGGCAGCAGGTCCCATGTCATTATTATCTCACAAGACCCCACTGCCCATGTCTAGGTAGAGTGATTCTTCCCGAGTTAAAGAGAAGACCGTTCAGGCTTGTTGTGCTATAAAAAAACATTCACAAGTAAAGAAAGGGCATTTTCACAGTGCTCAATGAATTTTTTTCATGAGCTAATCATCTCAGTAAACTGAACTACTCAGAAGTCTTGGGCTTTAGATTTTAAATATGTGAATCCAAGAAATCAAGTTTTATTTCTCTATTATTCTTTTTCTCCCACCTCCTTATAGCAGCCAAATATAGGGCCAAAGATGTAAAATGATTGAAGAAGGTGTAATATTTTAAGAACCCCTTGCCAAATTTAGAACACATAAAATAATGTTATATCAGTGGCAGATATAAGGTAACATTTTGAAATGATCCTATGAGCCCGAATCCAGAAGTGACATACTGGAACTCCTTCTAACAATGAAATAACAGTTAAAAGTGAATTCTGTGTAAGGATGCGCTACTGGGAATCACTATGAACCACCCACAGATGAATCAATGAATTGGACTACAGACCTGTCACCTTTATTTCCATTTGGGCCTCCTCAGTAATGACATCATCCTGAATAAAACAGGTGTACTGCCCCTCATCAGAGAGTTGGACACTGGCAATTTTCAAGTCAACACTTCCATTGGTGAAACCATCTTTCAAAAGCTCCGTCCTTCCTTGATATTCAGGCATCTGCTGGTCGAACTGATCCTTCCTATATCGATACAGGTGCACATAGGAAGTGAACTTAGACCGAAACCATCTCACCTCCATGTCCTCAGCACTCCTCCTGGGGGACAGGTGACAGGGTAACACAACGTCCTCACCAACCTCAGCAGAGATGGGGTGATGAGGTCCTATCACTTTAAACAGTGCTGTGAAAAATGCCAGGATAGTGAGAATCTGAGAATTTCTTATGTATTCAACTAATCACAGACATGCATTACTCCTTTATTTTACATAGTTTTCTATTCTGTGGTACTGTTTCAGGCTTTCTCTGTAAGAGTGCCAGGTATCCTGAATTATGGAGTTTATGGGGAAAAAGGTATTTGTGTAAGTCTATGTGTCTAGTATCCTGGGGGAGTGACAAGGCAAAAAAAAAATGCCATCGATAGCATTTCTCCCCTCTAAGATGTCTAAACTTTGCCACCACTAGCCTCAAAATTACACAGATTGGCTCAAGAAAGCTGCCCTGTTCTTCACTGATTTATAGCTTTCCCATTCTGGCAATGTGCAGCAGCTGTATGTAACTCCAGAGGGTGATCCTACACGAAATAGGGAGATGCACATCCCTCTCCCATTCTCTTAGAGGACAGCCTTATACACTTCCATTGTCTCTGCATAAAGCATGACCCAACTCATTTAGATGGGAGACGTCTGTGTGACCCAATGTGTCTGAAAGACAGCAGCATTAACTTCAGTGTCAAATACGTAGATGTAGGCCTGGGGAAGAAGGGAATGGTGTCCACCCTGTGGTCAGTGACCTAATAGTTCAGGATCTTGCCAAGGAAGTGGGAGGATGACATTGCTCACTTTTCAGAAAAGTACCCTGCAGGATGACAAGGAGTACAAGAGCTATAGGGACAGAAATATGCTAGAGCCATTCTACCCTCCATAGCCCAGGGGGGAAAAAACACTCCTACAGTAGAGAAGACACCATGGGTTTGTCCTTGCTCCTGTAGGGGAACAGAATGGAGTCAGTTGCCATTATGTGTAAGCGAGCAGATCACGTACGCAGCTGAAACTATGAGGAAGTCAAAGGGCATGATCCCAAACTGCTAGGCTAAGCACAAACTGGAACAATTCTAGTTTAGTAAAAACAGGATACTAGTATAGAAAGA
>NW_005842882.1:566736-571562 GCF_000455745.1 Alligator sinensis
TGTGGCTATTAATAGATTGGTGTATCTGCTACTATGCATGTGATGTCATACTTCCTATATCATACTTGCTATATAATCAAGCTGCACTTGAAGTAGAACAACAGACAGTTTCCTCTCGGGGCAGTTGTCTGTTCAGAATGCATTCTTTAATAAATCAAGTCTTTAAACTTATGTTATTGTTCGTCTGAGCCTCTGCCTAACGAACCCGGGGACTAAGTTTTCCCCAACACTCCTACCTGCTGATTGTGCACTTCGCATGAAATTGCTTTTGGATTACAATATGACACTGCTGATTCCAGGACAGTATAAAGAAGAATTCAAACCCAACAGTTGTCATTGGGTTTCATTACTCCATGTGATAGTCTAGATATCTTAGGGTACCTTTAAGAAACATGTGCATGAATAAACAGACCTGTAACTTACCCTAAAATATATCAAATATTCCAGAAAACACAGACAAGATAACCAAAAACAATAACTGAGTTCCTGATCCTGACTTATGCCTAATTTTCTTCACTGCTATTAGCTTCATTGACATCAAAGAGACTTATTTTCCATAGTGTGACAGACTCGTATAAGCCCCTGAAGGACTAGTACTTAAATCCTATAAGGACTGGGAGAAGCAGTGTGGATTCCTACCTGATTCCACCTTGTGAATCTGGAAAGTGATGAAATAAATAATAAAGTGTGGCAGAAGAAAGCTGTATCTGGATCTGGGACAGAAGGAGAGCACCTTCATTTTCACCGTAACTCAACCTAAACAACAAGACAACAAGAAAAAGAGGAGAGAAAGTAAGCAGTGAGAAGAATTGGGTAATTATCATGAACTGCATTTTGGAGCTCAAGAGGCAGGAGATTATAAAAGTTACCTGATAGAGAATAGGAAGAAATCCATTGTAAAGGTAATTCTTTTTTGTGGTAACAGTCAGTCCATTATTTCCAAAATCCAACTTGTATATTGTGTGCTGGCAAACTCTTCATCTACAGCACCCTTCTATTTATTTTACTCCTGAGAAACACTTGGGGCATGGACACACGTAACACTTAGTATGGTTTAAGCATGAACGGCGCATGCCCCCGGTGGCAGGGGGGGCAGGCTGCGCTGGTGGTGGCAGGAGCCCAGTGGCGGTGAGCGGGAAGCTCCTGCAGACGCAGCCGGCACTGTTGGCAGGTGGGGAGGGGGGCGAGTGCCAAACATGGGTCGGTGACCACCCACCCGTAGGCACCACCGGAAGCATTGGCAGTGGCCGGGGGCAACCAAGGACCATCAGCAGATACCGGTGGCGGTGCTGGCGGCAGGGTGGTGAGCAGCAACTGCCCATAGTGCCACCAACAGTCGGCGCCTTTTTCAAGGGGGTGCATCACCATGCGCAGAGTGTGCACATGCACCCATGTGCACCCCCTACGTGTTGCTCCTGAGTTTAAGTGTAGTATGAAGAGGACAGACATAAAAGTTTGTTAAACAAATTTAAAGCTGCTTGGAATTCTTCAAAAGTGTACACAGAAAATCAAGCACTATTTTGAACTGATGCACTATGACCTGCTTCAGTGTTATGTTTGGACATCAAGAGTTCTGTGTATGGGGCCATCCTCCAGGTACCCCACTCTGCATTGCTCCTCACCCCTGCACCCTCACTGCTACAACTAGCTGCTCTGGTACACAGCCAGAACTGAACCGCCCCACTTTCTTCCCTTTTTTTGGTCCTTTTTTAGGACCAGTTTAGATAGACAAGTTTTTGTCTATGCAATTCATTCTTCTTCAGATCTGTTTTAATTCAGATTTGAAGAACACACTACTTTCAAAAGTTTGTCTAACTCTATACAAACAATAGAATTGGTCCAATAAAAGAGATCACCCGCAAGATTTTTTGCCCCTCGTATATTCCTGGACCATCATGGCTAGAGCACATTCCCAATCAGTGGCATTCTGAAATGGTTCAATTGTCACGTGTGTCTGCACCAAGAGGTGTTGTCAACTTTAGACTGAAGCACACTAGGCCAAAAACATAAAAGGGAGGTAGGGAAACAACCAGGGAAAGACCATGTTGTATATAGCCAGGGATTTTCATTGCAGTTCAAGAACCCACTAAGTGACTTCGTGTCTTTCGGGGGTGGTCACAGTGGGAAGAGAGAGGGCAGCTTCTGCACAGGACAGAGGACTGTGCATGCTCCAGTAAGGATTACAAATGGCTGAATTCCCTTTCTAAAAGGACCCAGGCCTCCTCTCCCATTTCTTCAGCCTTCCCCAGCCCTGGATTCTTCATAAGGCTGCCATGGTACAGGGTCCTTATCTGTGCTTTCTATGTCCTTCTTGTTTTTAATGCACCAATTTGGTGTTTATTCAGATAGTTTAGCAGAATTAACATAACTGAATTCCTTGCCAAAGTGATGTTTGCCACTGTGCGGTGCTGTGGTGATTTCTCATAGCTTTGCATCCACTAATTGCAAGGCAGAGTCTGGCCCCCATTCAGCACAAAGAAACATCCTTGTCAGGCAGCACATTTGAACAGGTGCTTACATTCACAGACTTCATTCCCACTGATTTCACAAAGGGTATCAGATACAATCTTCTATTTTGAGCCAGGAAATCATTTGATTTTTTTCCTACTTCCTTTAAAGGGCATCTGCAGCAAAATGATTCCCCCCTAGTCAGAGCACAAAGCCTGCAGTGAGAAAAGCTAGGAAGTTACACGCATGGCAGCTGGGTTTGGAGCTGTATATATATAAGTGATCTTCAGCTGAGGTCCCCCAGTACCCCGAGGGGCCTCAAGATACTTTGAAGGGTGCCGTGTGCAGCAAGACACTCACCTGTCCCTGCCCAGCTGCTGCCCGCCTCCCTGTGCAGCCTTGGGGACGTGGGTGCAGGCTCCTCCCTGATCGGCTGCTTCTCTTACCTTGCCCCCACCCCCGCCCAGCCTCTGCATGAGGAAGTCATCAAAAATAGTTTTTAAAATGGGGTGCCAATCAGTTCACAAAAGAGAGGGGTGGAGAGGGGTGCCTGGAGTCGAACATGTTGCAAACTACTAGTCCATGTCTTCCTGCGTGCCACATGCAGCAAGGGCTTTTGTTACAAATCTTTCTTTGACGTCCGTGGAAGCACGACTGGGCCCTGAATTCTTGAATAAAGAAGCATCAAAGTTAAAAAAGAGATGTTAGGCAGACAAGGTTCCTTGGGTGAATTTGATATCTTTTATTAGACCAACCCAAATGGTTGGAGAATAGTTATTAAGCAAGCTTTCGGGTTCAAAAACCCTTCGTCAGGCTAAGGAAGCTGCAGCAGTTGGTGGGCGCTCTTCCTGGATGGGATGAAAAGTAAAGAAGCCAGCGGCTGGGCGGGGGAGTCGGTTGCCAGGCAGATTATAATGTATCAAAAATCCAATGTCTATGTTTAGTCCATGATCTCTGGTATCCAGCAGGTTAATGAAATGGAGCTCAAAGAGATGTTATGAATTCAACATGCGGTAACATCTGCTGTAACACTGCTCCAAATTATAATCTGAATTATAACAGGAAGATAAATCCTTTCTCGTACATAACTGACCTACTGTTTATGTAAAGAGCAAAATAATTTCTCACAGGAGTAGTTATTTTTTGTTATTAAAAGTCTGTCCAGCAGAGTAACCTCTACTACCAGTTAAGAGCTATTTAAAGAGTTATTAAGAAATTACATTTCACCTACCTTTCATCTTAAGAGCAAAAGTACCCTGTTTTGCTTGTGCCCAGTTCTTTTGAATTCCTCATTCTTTGGCTGAGATCTTTTACAGTTTCAAGGAATGTTTCAGTTCATCAAGCTGCACAGCTAGGTCTGGCCATAGAAAACCAAAGCAGTTTGCTCATAGCTTTTCCATACAGCATTTAAACAATTCTCTCTGTGTTTCAAACTGAAAGATGTCTTTTCCTCTCTCACCAGTTCTGTATTTCAAAAGCGGAAGTCGCGGAGTCACTGAAAAGTTGAAGTCTTTGCAAATGATGTCATGTGAGCGGGGCAGGGTGTATCTTAAAGCAACAGTCATCTTGCTCATACACTGAACCTGTTACTAGGAGACTCATCTATTCTGATGCCGGCTGGACCCGATGATCTTGTGAGGTCCCCTCCAGCCCCTTCCCGTCTAGGGCCCCCTCCAGCCCCTTCCCGTCTATGAATCCACGAATCTATGAATTCTGAGGATATTTTACTAAAAAATACAAATAATAAAGTTGCCACTTGGTCCAAGCAGTAAACCAGTATTTCACATCTTGCCAGGGTGCTTTTTTGAAGGGGAGGAAAAAGCATGATAAGAGCGAAGTGTTTCCTGGGTGCTCTTTAGAGGAAGCCAAACATTAGTTCTCCAGCCACTTAAACAGCACTTCTAGAAGTCATGCACAAATCACAGCTCCGTTTCCCCGGCGGTGCAGACAAGTGCACACGAGCGACTCGACTGAACATGCACAGCAGGCTCTGACCTAGACAAGCACGGCTACAAGCGCATGCCCATTCGGCTTGTGAAAGTGCAGGTAACTCAGGAGACCGTCATCATCCCGAAAGCCATGACTAAGGGTTGTTTGAAGCTGGGAGAGACAGAGGGCCCTGCTGTGTTTTAGCTGTGATGGCCGGAAAAATGTGAGACAAGGGTTTTGTGTGTGATGGTTTTTACTGTATAGTTGGGAAGGGCAGAACTGTAAAACATGAGTGTTGGCAGGGACCTCATGAGGTCGCATCTAGTCCAAACCCTGCTCAAAGCAGGACCATCCCAAACTAGATCATCCCAGCCAAGGCTTTGTCTAGCCAGATCTTAAAAGCCTCCAAGAATATAGACAGGCTTTTTGGTATGAAGTAGCCTTCCTCA
>NW_005842882.1:571572-572666 GCF_000455745.1 Alligator sinensis
AGTGGTCATTTATGAGGTCCTCTCTTGTACATGGTAATAAGCTGATGGAGAATAGGTTTAGGTTGGAGATCAGAAGGCAATATTTTATAGTTAGGGTGGCCAAAATCTGGAACCAACTTCCCAGGGAAGTGGTCCTTGCCCCTACCTTGGGCAAATTCAAGAGGAGGTTGGATGATCACCTGTCTGGGGTCTTGTGAACACAGCATTCATTCCTGCCTGTGGCAGGGGGTCAGGCTAGATGATCTGTTCAGGTCCCTCCTGACCCTAGCTACTATGAAACTATGAAACTAAGAAACATTCCCCAGATGTTTCAGTGGCACAGCTGGAGCTCAGTCAGGGTATCTTCCAGCTAGAACCAGGGGTGGCTTCCCTCCCCTGTGAACGAGGCCTGTGGGAAACTGGTCATCAGGGCATCCGTATCACCCGTGAAAAATGCCACCCGTCCCTCGTCACAGTCCAGACAGACCCAGGTCTTCCTGGGCCCCTGGCCCAGGGGAATCCAGTCAGCAATGGTGTAAACCCGGCACTCACTCCTCCAGTGAGCCACAGCCCAGATCCCATCCTCAGGACATTTCTTAGGCCATTCCTTCCTCTCCACAGACTCTCTGGCACCCCGGAGCCCACCTTTCTCCCACGTCCACCACCTCCACTTCCCAGCAATGTCTCCCTGATGTAAATTCCTCAGGGACCAGCACAAAGGGAAGATTATCCAATCTCTCAGGATCCTTGGGCAGAGAGGGCCAAGAGATATCCCATGTCAGGACTTTTCCATCCTCAGATCAGAGAGGCAGCAAGGAGCTATTTGAATTACTTGGGGTTCTCCTGTGTCCAGTGTTTCAGTCACTGAATTAAGGAGGAATTTTCAGTCGTTTCTAAATCCTTCTGCACACATCGAATATGATATAATATATGCAAATTAATCTATTTAAAGTCAGGTCAAGGGCTGACTAATTAAAAGGTATATGGCTACAATTTAACTACATGTATTCATTGTCTTTTATATGATAAGTCATTTTGGAGATGCCAGTTTTACATCTGGTTATGCTGCAGCCATTTTGCGAGTCTTTCCAGCAGTTTTAGAGATCTGTCTTCCT
>NW_005842882.1:572676-589509 GCF_000455745.1 Alligator sinensis
CTGACTCTACTGAAGTCTCGCGCCCTTCTCCAGTTGCCTGTTGACAGGGTTGTAACAAATGGGAAACCAAATCAAATACAATACTGGTAAATTAAGCTGATGGGCCTGTCAGCTCCCTGCAGCCCAGCACCTTACAAAAGGACAGCTAGAAGGGACTTCAGGAGGTCACTGAGACCGACCCCCTGTTCAGGGAAGGATCATTGATCTGCATAACCCATTCCAGACAAATGTGGATCCAGCCGGCGCTGAAAAATTCCCAAGGAGAGAGCTGCTACAGTCTGTCTAGGTAATCTGTTCCAGGGCTTAGCCACCCTCATAGGGAAGCGGTTTTCTAATATCCCAACTAAATTTTCCTCACCACAAACTAACCTGGCTTTCAGGTGTTTTTAAATCTCCCCTGCTGTCCCTCCTTCTCCAGGATCTATAGTCCCAGTTCCAACCATTCCTTGCAAGGCTTGCTTCATAGATGTTTAATTATTTCTGTTGCTCTCTGCTAGACTTGATATAATTTCGGCACGTTTTTGAAGTATGGTGCCCAGAGCTGGACACAGGACTGCAAGTGAAGGCTTCCCACAGCTGAAAATGAAGCTCTAGTGAGGCTGGTCAATCCCTCCCACATCTCCAGGGACATTTGCTCAGTCAGTGCAAAACAGTGATCCCCATCATCTGGAGACCCAGGTGCTAATTCAGCCTGTATGTCTCTCCCTAATCATCAGGCTTTAAATAGGCTTAATTCCCACTAATTTCACAAATAGTAAAAGATAGCGTTTTCCAATTTGATTCATTTTGGAAATATTATTTCTTCTGCTACCTTCAAAGAAAAATGTCATTGTGTTCAGGCTTTCAAGCAGAATCTTAAAAATGCAATGAACAATGAAAGAGAAAAATGCACAAATGGCAGCAGAGGTTGGCACAGTCTGCTCCTTCCTTTATTCCCGATGGAGGGCGTTCTTTTGTTACAAATCTCCGCCCAACTTTATTGAAAGCTGGATTGGCTTTCGTGGGGTTTTCTTTGTCTGCTTCATAGAAGGAAAACCCAATCAACCAACCAATTTTTTATGTGTTTTGAATATAGAAATAATGTTTACATGAGAAGTGGAAAAATGACCACAAGATCACCCAGACTTTCCACTATTAAGTTACCTGACAAAAATGGTGTCCATTAGAGGGTAAATAATGGATCATTCGGCTAATTCTCTGTCAAGCAGCTGGACTTCACTTCCCTGGCTGACCTTGCTAAAAAGTTTGGTGGTATGTCTTGAGTCCTGTTTTCTTAAAATACACTGAAATATAATTTAGAAAAATAGAATATCAAATTCCCCGACCAATTCCAGCTATAAAACAGCTGCCGAGTTTAATCATTACCTTTCCATCCAGGCTTACACATTTCTTTTTTTTTCCCAGTCTAATGACACTGATTTCCTCTTGCAGTATTTGCTGAGTTGTAAAATGAAGCAATCAGCAATGAGAAAGCTGAAGCAATTCCAAACCCTGTCACATTGCAGTCAGCTGGGAAAGACACAAATAGGTTTCAGATACACTGCAAGTCTGGGTACTCAGAAACACAGGGTGGTGGAGCTTCCGCTTGCTAGTTTAGTCCTCTGTGTTCCCAGCACCTCTTTACCCCAAATTTACTTAAAATCCCACATTACAGACACACATTCATATATCTCACATAGGAGGCATAAAAACAAAATAATTAAGGATATACTCAACATGTTTAACCCTTTGGTGGGCTGAGGGGCGGAGGGTGCAAAACCAGCTCCTCTGCCTTTCTGTGAGAAGGACCCTAGCTATTTAACTATTGGTGACAAAAGACAATAATTCTCCCTCCTACCATGCTGATTAGTCCAAGGTCCTGTAGTCACTAGCATTTGTTGACTATATTTTCAGGCTTTGGAGGCCACTATATGTCCACAAGGGACATACATAATTGAGTGGCCAGTGCCTTTTGCATCCCCAGAGTGTGTACGTAATCTTTTGTGCAGCCAGAAATAGACTTCATACCGGTTCATAAGTGGGATTGTGGCACTTTGACAGCTAAAAATACCACGTGGACAAAAAGATATGAATGCTTAGATAACCAGGAAGAGAAAAGATTCACACCCTTTATGTATATCAAAGAAACTTTTTAACAACACACCTGGATCTTGCTGTTTATAATTGAACTTGATGATACATGTTCTTTTAACTGCAGACACTTATACTCAAAGAATCAACTCTCTCATTATTCATGTTAAGAGCTATGAACCTTTTAGGACCTTGGGCTGCTTTTCTTCTGTTAAGTTTTGGCTATGTCTTCACCATCACCTGTCATTCCAGGTAGCACAGAAATGTTATCCTCCTGTTGTAGCCACGCCAGTCAAAGGAATGGCCTTCAAAAGAGTCGAACCAGAAGGGGCCACGTGAATTAAGATTTCGCCCCTCTTTGCTCCTTCCCTGGGTGCTAATGGGAGAGGGATTCTGGGAGGACAGTTTCAGCAAAAGGTATTTAATTGTGAATCTCACTTTTCTCTGTGGCCTGACCGACTGCAAACCTGCCATGCAACAGGCTGAACTGCACAGGGGTTTGAAAAGGGAACAAGCAAAAGAAAAGTGACCTGATTTAAGGAGGATACTCAGATATGATGGTGCTGGCAGTCAGATACAGGTCTGGTTAGTGACATGAGGTTGCATGCCTTTAAGCCTCTTTAAAAAAGGAGAGGAGTTCCTCCTCTGAAGTGTGCACGTGGTTTGTCAGCATGACTTGGTAGAGAGACAAGTGAGCTAAACCACTCTAACTTTGACCTTGTATGAAGTTGGACTCTTTTTTCTACCCTTTTATTGTTACAAAATCGGGCAGTTGCATCATAATGGATGTATCCATGTCCTTTGATATTGATACCATTGTTATATTCCTCTATATGCTTAGACTAATGGGTAGGCCTGTGCGAGTCAGCAGGTATTCGATCCGGCTTTGGGTCCGGCTGCTTCAGATGTCAGCAGTCTGATCCGGAGCTCTGGATTGGTTTGCCGCTTCAATTCAGCCGAAGGCCTTGGACATCCGGCCATATGCTATAATGTGGGATCAATGAAATATCTATAAGTTTGTTGTTTTATCTCTGATTTAGGTGAAACTTGCTGGAGTGGTAGCCTCTTCTGAGGGCATGAAGTCTTCCAAATGTTAAGAAGATAGGTTCAGGGGTTTGGGGGGAACTGCACCCCATATTTGTGGAAGCAAAACTCCTGTCACGTCTATGTGTTACACCACAGGGGGTGAAAACTGCAGGTGTGGTAGCCCCTGGTGAGGCCACGAGGCATTCCAGGTTTCAAAAAGATAGGTGCAGGGGTTTGGGGGGAACTGCCCCTCAAGTTGCTGACAGGCAAAACTCGTGATCTGGGGGGTGCTTGGGCGATGCATCTATCTTAGGGCACGGGGGGTGAAATCTATTGCAGGCCTGGGTGCTGGGCCCTGCCAGGCCATGAAGCCCACCAGATGGCAACGAGATAGGATGAGCATGGTGTACAGTTCACAGTTGTCACGTTGTTCCCCCACCCCCTGTTCCATCACCTGCAACATTGGGCAGCAGCAATTGAAACTAAGCCATGCAACCCAGACAAGACAGAACTTCTCCAACTCCAAACTCTGACTGTTACAAGGGACAGCCCCCAAGCTGTGCTGGATACCAGCAACTTTGATTGAAAAATAGGAGTTACTCTGAAACTCCTCAGAGCAAACCACAGAAAACTCAGATTCGGGGCAGGTGGGACCATGTGGGACTGCCCTGGGCACTGTGCTCCACATGCCTGTTTCCAGGAGGATCGTGTTGGGGGCTCGACCAGGAAGGGCTGCTTTAAGGGCAGATGAGAGCATGTACCTGGTTTTGCAGATGCAGTAACAGAATGAAAGACAAAGATGACCATGATTTAAAGTGGGGAGAGTACAGTGGTGTCTTGATAACTGAGGCCAGGAGAAGGATTGCATCCTGCTGGTTAGGATGGAGCTGGAAAGAAGCTCAAGAAACAGTTCTGGTCACAGAAGCTCCCCTGCTTTTACAACTCAAGTCAGGAGACTCCTGTAATGACTTTCCTTTTTCTCTCACTTTGCAGAGGATACCGTTGTCTGCACTGCTGGGCTCTATATCGGAAGGTGAGGAAGTGAGAGGATAGTTCATGTAACCCAGAGGAAGAGGGTGCTCTTTACTCCCCACCCCTGGTCAACATGAAACCAAGCAGTTTCAAGGGTGAAGGAGCAGTAGGGGAAGGAGAGAGGACAAGGGGAGAGGTGAATAGAGAGATACAAAAGAAGAAAACCTATAGGGAGAAGAGAAAATAAGATTGGGAAGTAAGAAACACCAGAGTAGGGACCAGGACAACGGAACAGAGAGACACTGAGTGGGGCAGTAACTCCAGGATTAAACTTTGCCTGGGAGCAAGCCTACACATGTGCCTCTTGGGCGCAGATTTGCACCCAACAGGATCAGCCTGGTCCAGGACTGCTCCTGCCCTGCTCTGCCCAACTGAAAAAACAGCCTGTGGGGAGCTCCAGGTTCCCCCACATGCAAGCTCCAGGTTGGCAGGAGGCATGGGGGTCAGGCCTGACCTTGGGGGGCTGGGGCAGCGGGGGGGCTGTTCCTGGCTTCGGAGGCAGCTCCCAGCCCCATGGAGCTCAGGGTCAGGTGTGGATGGTGTGCCTGGGAGAAGCCTGTGCTGGTTCCAGCCAACAGCTGGGGAGACGGGCCCGTGCACCCATACCATACCCGTCCTTCTTTCCCCTGGAGTTGCAGTGGCAGTGGGGCCCAGAGTTTCCCCATGGTCCGCATCCCGCAGCCGTGGAAGAGTCTGGGGTTCAGGGCAGCAAGGATCACACAGCTGTCCCAGGCCTGGGAACTGCCCTCATGCTGCTGACGAGCTGATACCTGGGCTGTTTAGGTCCCTGTTACCCGACAGTACTTCCGATGATGGCAGAGCCTGGCTCTGGGTATCTTGCAGAGCAGGGCCTTCGCTGGTGTGCTGCTGGGCCTGTTGCCCCCTATGCGATTACCACACCAGTACAGGCCTGCTCCCATTGCACCTGTGGAGCTCTCGGTAAGGGGCAGGTATGCAATGGTGTGCCCAGCCCCCATGTCCCAATGCCTTCCTCTCTGCCTTGGGTGGTATGCTCTCTGGGGCCCCAGCTGGCATTGGGTTTAGGAGGGTTTGTAGCGTTGGGGTGAGGTTTGGGTGTGGGAGGGTTCCTCTTGCCCCAGGGCTCTTTGGGAATCTTGGCACGTCCTGCCTTAGGAAAATGACTCAGATGCTTGGGATCACAGAAGTGCATAATAACACAAACAAGACAGGGGAGGCCCACACACAAAGGGGCACCACGGCTGGGAATGGTGCACAGCAAAGGGCCCAGGGTGTCAGGGCCAGCGCCAGGGGTCCTGAGGGCAGTGGGGATTGCAATGGTCCCGGGGCCCTTTGCTTTTCTGAGCATCCCTTTGTGCCCAAACAGGCTGAGCTGTGTCAGGAGAGAGGGGCGACCTTGGTTGTGATTCCCCTTGGGGTCCAGCAGACTAAGCATTTCAGGACCACTCTGCCCTGCTGCCCTGGTGGCACTCTGTCAAGCTCTTGTAGGGGCAGAGGCAGGGGCTGAGTCCTGTTCTCTTTACCCACATGTCATGGCATTGCCAGAAGTCCTACAACTTCAGGAGACGGCTCAAGGATTAGACTCTGAAATCACCTCCAGTCCCATCAGTGAGACATGGCAGAGATCATCCTCAAATCAAGGGATTGCTGACTTCTCTTACTGCATGGGTCACTTTAACTCTGGGTCTGGACAATTTCATTCTTTATATAAGTTTTGCCCCACAGTTTACATATCGCTAACTCTGAGCAGAAAGGTCACTGATATTTCTTACTATCATAGTCCTGTAAGGCGTGTGAGCAGGAACTTCACATTTTCTTGATTTTCCACCATCTGACCTTTGGGTTTGTAAATCACCAGGAAGGACACGCTGACAACAGGCCGAGTGCAATTGGGCGACAACCGTAGAAAAGCTTTGTGTCCATCTGGCTCAGAGGTAGCCGAAAAAGTGATGCCTACAGCCCCCCCAAACTGCCACGCGAACTTCCCAGGGAAGGCAATCGGTTTGGTTCATGAGGAATCGAATTCCTTGAAGCCAGCGGCTTGTGACAAGGGAATGAGATGTTAAAATAAAGAAATAAATCTCCAAGCAGAACCTACTTCTATATTTATCAACAACAGCTTTACTGACTGCAATCGTGAGGACAATGATTCACTTGGGGGTGATTTTTTAATAATCAGAGTGAGGGGAAAGGGCCAAAATTTGCACAAATCATGTTTTAAGCAGCTGCAGTGACTCCATGTCTCAGGACCGCAGGCTCTGGAGAAGCAGCGCTAGGAGCGCTGCAATGAACACCAGGGCCGGGTTCAACTGCATTTCCCAACCCAAATGGCCCCAGGTTTTGGTGCCTCCGCTTCACCACACCTCCCCTGACCCCCCAGCTGCACCCGTGGGTGCCGGACCCCACAGGCCCCCGAGGGCCCCTCAGTCATGCAGGAAACGACACCCGGGCAGAGACGACCGTCCAGCTCAGCCACGTCCTGCTCGCCGTGGTCGGGGGATGAAGAAATCCAGCCTGCGTGTCCAGGGCCACGGACACTGCACAGCTGATCGTCTGCAGCAAGAGGAGTCCTCCAGGGTCACGGACATGAGCACGACTGAGGCCGGAGGGGACAACGAGCAGGTCCCGTCTTGCACGTTTCCTTTCCCTCTCACTGGCACCGTCTGAGCCTGATTTCACCAACCTCCACCAGGAACCAGGGCCGGATCCTGCCCCCCGTGAACAAGGCCGGCGAGAAAGTGAAGATCAGAGCCTTGGTGTCAGCATCGAGAAATGACACCCGCCCCAATGTGCAGTCCAGATACACCCCCATCCTGCTGGGCACCTGGCGCAGGGACAGGCGGGTGCGACATGGGGCAGTGAGAGCTTCGTACTGACCCCAAGAGCACACGGCCCACCATCCCCTCTCCCCCACCTCCACCTCCACCTCCCACCAGTGTCTCCCGGAGGTGAATCCCTCACGGCCCAGCACGCAGCGCCAAGTGTCAAATCTCTCAAGATTGTCAGGCAGATCCTGCCGTCTGTATGTCCATCTCACACTTTTCCCATCCGCAGACAGGTCGAGCCCGGGATGAGCCGTGTCTGGATCCAGAGTCACGCAGCGCCAAGTGTCAAATCTCTCAAGATTGTCAGGCAGATCCTGCCGTCTGTATGTCCATCTCACACTTTTCCCATCCGCAGACAGGTCGAGCCCGGGATGAGCCGTGTCTGGATCCAGAGTCACGTCCTCTGCGAGGAAAGGAGACAACAGGAGCGTGAGGAGCAGCGCTCAGCCCGAGGACAGGCTGTGATCAAGGCAGGGGCAGCTTTGGTTGCAGCTGGAGGCGAATCCGGGATTGACCCGAGCAGGAAGGAGCCCGGAGACCTCGGCAAAGGGCAGGGCCGATTCCCCCCTGGCAGGAAGAGACGGGCCAGGGACAGAAAGACACGGGCTGGGCCAGGGGTGGGGCACGGGATCGTTCCCCTCCTGCACCTGCCGGTCACAGGCAGGGATGGGGGACCCCGGGCAGAGGGTGTGAAGGGGAGAGCATGGATACAGCTCATCTCCCTCTGCCCTGTCCACTGCCTGTCTTCAATCCCACCCTGCTCCACCGTCCCCGCTCTCAGACTCTGGGGGCCCTTTCCCGGAGAGACATTCCCGCTCCACCGAACCACAGCCAAAGAAATTAAAACTTGGACCCAAACAGTCCACATGTCACAAAGATGTGTTGTGTCCCAGATTTCAAGTGCAAGTCCAATTTCCCAAGTTTCCAGATCTTACCCAAAAGGAACAGCCTTAGTCATAGCAGATGGGAGGGCATAAAATATATACACAAATAGGAAAGGCTGAAGGTGAGAGTGAAGAGATAATGTGTGGGGAAGAGGGAGCGAGGAAGCCATAAGTGACTTACGCAAAGAGACAGTTAGTTGTGTTAGAAGTCAGGAAGTGCACTTGGAGTCTTAATAAAGAGAGCTGGAGTACTGCTCTGGCTGCAATGGTTCGGGAAATGTCCCGGAGACCAGGATGTTTTTGTGGTATCTTTTATTGGTCTGACTATACAGTTGGAAGAGCTGTTGGACAAAGTTTTGGGCATCAAGTGCCCTTCCTCTAATTAATATGGAAAGATGAAAACTGATATCATGATGGTTGGATGGAGGAGGAAAGCAACCCCAGGAACTACTGAAATTATAGCAGCTCGCCTGCTCTTCCAACTCATCTTAAGAGATTTCTTGGTGGAAACAGCTCTTCTTCATCTGTCTGGGCCTGCAGCAAGTACGATTTAGAGGAGTAGTCCCCAACTAGTCCCTACAAGTCAGCGATTGTTTCAAGAACTGCTGTGTCCCCAGTGTGGAAGAATGGAAATGAAAGGAGAGTCACATGCCCTCACATACAGGCCCAATGACTGTGGGGAGAGAAAAGCTGGATGCTTCCTTTCCCTCATCACCACTAATCGTGCTGACAAGCAGACTTGGGGGAAGTAAAAGCAGGAGGAAAGGAGGGAAAGCTAGCGGAGAGTGGACAGACTTACAAGGGAAGGGATCACGAAGAGGAAGAGAGAGTAGTACCGGGTAGGAAGGAGATAGAGAGAAACCAAAGGAAGGAGGTAGAGATTGACATAAGGCAGGGGAAGTATAAAGTAGCAGTTTAGACACAGTTGTCTTGGTGTATGAATGTGCAGATAGGAGCTCACACAACTCCCCTCAGCCACCCTGACCAACTCCAGTCCCTTCCAACGCCCCTTTGTCCAGACCAATTCAGCAAGCAGCTTCCTGCTCTCTCCTCAGACTTTCTGGTCAACCTCAAGTCCCTTTTCATTGTTATTCCACCCGAAAATATTTTGGTCCTGGCCCCACAGCACTCAGGCCTTCAAGTCATTGCCTCATCATGTTTTCTCACTGATCTGTCTTTCTTCCTAGTACCTTAAGCATTGTGTATATTTTATTTCTCCTGTCTCTCCCTAGTTTGTTTCTTGAAATACCCAGATTTTTCTTGCTCTCTCCTAAGTTTAACTTTCATTCATATTTTCTCCATTTCCCATTTCTGTATTTTTAGGGCTGTTGTTTCAGAGACAGAAAGTTCACTTTGCCCCTTTTCCACAGATCATGGCTTTGTCCTGCCTCATCCATAACAGAGTCAATAAGGGAGGGAGGAACAGCAGTGAATAGTGGTTGAGGTGGAGGAGCCTGGCCTGTGATGGTGGCTGGGGCACTTTGCTGACCGTGTAGCCAAACATGGCAGGGAATTGAGGGGAAGGGGGAGATCAGGAGGAAGGGAGGAGGGACCGCTCAGAAACCTCTGCAGGAGGCAGGCAAAGAAGGGTCTGGAGGAGGAGATGCAGTCCCATGCAGATCCAGTACTGTGTCATGGGCTCCTGCATCTCATGGTGTGCCTTGAAAAGCATGAGGATGTGGGAATCCTGCCCTGAGAACTGACATCCCCACCCACTACCACGTGGAGACAAAACAAAGGATATATCATATGGGGCATGGACACACATAACACTTAGGGCAGAAACACATTCTTCACCCTGGGCAGGTGCTCTGGCAGCTTGAGGGGGCTTGAAGGGCCCAATCCTGATCCCTTCAAGCCTCTGAGGGACCCACCTGATTTTCTCCGTGTATAAAGAGGCCTGGGGCACATCACTGTAAATGAGGAAAGCCAATGTGTCTCCTGGTATGGAGGCACAAGACTCAGGGACTCCTGCGGGCCTCATGACTTCACTGCAAGATTTGTATGACCCAGGGCTTCCACCCTGCGACCTGTGCTAGGTCTTGCACTGACCCATGCCTCCTTCAGAGGAACAGGTCAGTGTAGGTCCCAGTGTAGGGGGGGCACAGGATCTGAGTAATCTCCAGTGCCCTAAGCCGCCAGGCATGGACCGTGCTGACCCGTGCTGCAGATTCGTTGACTCCTGCAACCTAGTCTCCCTCCACCCCATCCTGAACTGCTTGTGCCTGAAGCATGGGTCAGTGTGGATCTTGACAAGGAGGCTCAGGGCACCAAGGATTCCCTGTCACCTGTGTCACTGCAGGACCTGATGTGAGGCAGGAAGGGACCGGGAACACATCATCTGTTGTCCTGCATCAGGCAGGGGGCCCAGGGTGGGACAATGGGCAATGTGTGTCACTCAGGAAAGCAGATCAGTTCCTAATGTGATGTGTCATACTACAGCTGATCCCTTCAGTTGGGCAATGTCTGTTTCTTGGCTTAAACTAGGTGAAATGTACAAACCTGTTAAAGTGGTTTGAAAGCTTTCTGGTACAGGTTCATTTTGTACCGGGAAAAATGAAGTGTTTTTTTTAACCAGTTCACTGTATTTTGGTTCATCCCCCCGGCCCACTGATGCAACTGGCTACTCTGGTATGTGGCCAGAATCCTATTGTCCCTCTTTTCCCTGATCTTTTGTTGGCACTGTTTATAGATTAACTCCCATGAACCCATCCACTGCAAGACATCCTGGGCTGCGTGCTCACTCTGCCCCAGCCCTGGTTGTCACAGCCACTGCACTTCAGCGCTTAAAGGGTAATTGTCTTACCTAGAATGCTAGTGCACTGTATATATGGACATCTCTGACAAACAACAGTTGTGAACCAGTCCCCAGTCTGTGATGTTGTGCAACCGTTCAATTGTTATGTGTTTCCACACTCAGTAAGAATGTAAGAACATGAAAAGTTCCTCCAACAGAGGAAAAAGCCAATGCTATGGGAGGAGAGCGCTAAACTCTAGATATATGTAGAGTGATCTGTCCCTTATTCTCTTATTCATTACCCTCCCTGCCATCCACTAGTACTGCACTAGAAATGTTAGAGGACATAGCACCACTCATTCTGATCAGCAGCTATTAATACATATATTAATCTTAATAATTAATACATATGTTAATCTTTATAGTATTAATCTATTAAAGGATCCAAATTGATAGGTTCCCAATGTTGGGGAGACTTGGCAATTGATATAATCTGAACATTGTACCTTTTTCCAGAGGCGGTGCAGTTTGTCCCAGCCCTGAAAGCAAGCACAGAATCAGACATGAGAACTCATTAGAAGAGATGTATAAACAATGCATTATTACATGCAATATCACATTGGGATAAACAGATCTAAAACTTCAGTGTGCCATAATTAATACCCAAGACACAGACACTGTGATGGCTTCTCTATCACAGGACCACACACTTATCAGTCTTTGGTATTACTTACAACTCTGTTGCTGACCTAGTTGCTGATACTAAAGAAAACTTCCCCTGCAAACGCTCTTTAGAAGCATGGCAAGACTATTAATGAAGACTTGCTCCTGCTGCCTTTCATATAATGGAAAATCCCACCTTAGTTAAATGCAGGAATGGGCAGGCCTATGGAGTAATAGTGGCAGAAAGTACAAGAGCATTTCCTTCTACTTCCAGGTGATATGACATAAACATTTTGGGGAACTGTCACATAGAAGGGGATTTGGACTTTCCTCTTCACAGTTGCCAGCTCTGGCAAGTCTTTGTCCATGCAGACAAGGCACCACTGTGAGGAAAGGGGGTCAACGTGCTTAACCAGCAACACAGAAGAGACAAGAAATAATGGGCAGTGGGTACAATGTTCAGAACTATCCAAGTGACTTACGCATGTATGAGTCTAAGACTAAACAAACGCCTCCCATCAAAACTGTGCCCATGTTATTACTGACCTAGAGGCCTCTTTGTCAAGTTCCTATTACCTCTTCCAACCAACCTCTACTTGGGCCAGGCAGGCTTTCAAAGACAAGATAGATGGTGCTTCTAGGTGACTAGTTCTTCGCAGGAGCCAAAAACGGAGGATACTTTCAATGTATGAGTGATTTAATGTATTCTTATTATGTACCCAACTCCTGGACTGCCACATAGCGGAGAGATATTAGACCCATTCGGGACAAGGCTCTAGGCTAGCACCCAGGGCCCTATCCCTTCCTGGGCAGCTGCAGCCACCTCACTGAGCCAGACACAGCTAGTTTGCTCTTTCTCTCCTGGCCCCACATCTCTCTCTCTCCTGACTGACCAGTTTCAGAAGGAGTGACCATGTTACCTGTCACCTCTGTCTTCCTGTGGGAGGCCTGGCACCCAGCTTGCTGGACTTACAATGGACTTTTTCTATTTCCTCCCCACAACACACACACATACCTCATCTAATCAGAAGTAAGCAGAAGAAAAGTTTACTAGGCATCTTGGGCCGTACATTCCCCAGTCCCACTATGGGAGGCCTATTTAAACTTGATTGACTAAAGCTCGGTCACCAGCTTAGGGAATGCTGAGGCAAGAAACCGAGTCAGAGTGGGTATGGGCAACATTTGAACAATGGTTAAGGGTTCATCACAGCATCCAGCCACTTGGAGCCCTGACCACAAATGCTGTCATACTTTTCCCAGGATGACTGGAAGAAGTCCTCCCCACTAAGTTCACAAACATTCATCCTAAACTACAGATAAAATACAAAACCCTGACACTGCAAGCCATCTGAGAAGAAACAATGAGGTATCCCATCCAGTTTTTCTGCTATCCATAAGAATTTCAAGTGTCTGGTTACTCCTTAACCGTATGTTTTTCCTGGTTATTAATCAGTTTCTTGAGATGTCCCAACCCAGATAACCCCTTGTCAATAGAAAAGACAATTATTTTCACAATTCAAAGAATGCTTTGAAGAAGCTGAACTGAGGGTATAAAAATCTGTAAAAGCAGCAAACAATGTGCTGCTGGGAGAAGCTGGGAGAATCCGATCATCTCCCTTCAAGGATCGTACTGAGAACTTTACCTGTCAGCAAACAACCTGAGTGCCTTGGACTGGTGAGACCCCAGCTCTCACTCTCTCTCTTTCTCTTCTTCTCTCTAGGCATACATTTCTGAACCTGAATTGTATTAGTTAAGCTTGAGCTAAGTTTCCCCAAATACTGAGTGAAACCAGGGTAGTATTGTAATTGTTTTGTTTTCCTTTGCATGTCTATTATTACTAGTACCATTATACATTTCATATACTCAGCAATAAATAACTTTTATAGTCAAAACAGTAGTAACTGGGTATATTTTTCCTTCTCTACTTCTTCCCCACTTGCTCTGCAGCAACACTTCTTTTACCTAAGCCAAAGATCCCTGTGGAGCCCAGAAATACTGTGGGGTCTGCTGAGCAAGAAGCTACCACTACTAGGACAGATAGGGCAAAAGACTGGGATGTGCTGAGTTTGAATCACATACGGGGATCAGCTTGTACAGGCTGATTGACCCAGTTTGGCTCAGATATGCCCTAATGAACTGAATGCTGTCCCATGAGGGTGTCAGCTAGACATCCAGCTGGATTCGGCAGTATTCTGTTATCTGTGTGCTTGTGTGTGACTGCATTTTATTGTTACCTTAATGAACTGGCATATGAGGGTGTCAGCCTGTCCAAGCTGATCAACCCAGCCGGGTCAGACATGTCACGTTAATCTGTGTGTGTGTGTATTTGACTGATTTAGTGACGAAGAATTCAGCCCCATTGAAACTGAGTCCTGCAAGACAGCTCCACTGGGGGGTGAGGACTTGCAGAAGGGAGATATACAGCTCCGTATAGAAACACAAGTAACACAAGCAGCACATTGATAGAATTACAAAGACCCTAGAAACATATCCCTAATAAATGAGGGCACCCCAAAGTGATAGGCAAATCTGGTAACAACCAAGACAACCTGGGGTAATGCATGAATGATGTTAGGATGATTAAAGCACTGTACTTGGAAATCAGAGAGAGTGAGAAAAAGAGGTTCAAAACCTTTTGGGGTAAAGGGCAACTCGCTACCAGATCTCTGGTTTCCTGAACAAGTGCCCTAAGCAGGCAAATGTAGGAGCTAAAATACAAGGGTGCTGCCCCATCTTGTGCAGTTTGATGCCTGCTAGTTACATATTCCTGGCCATCTCACGTTTTCAAGGTTTCAACACCAATACACATCCAGAAGGGACACACATATGTAGCAGTGCACCTCCATTGCCAATACACAGCCTGCTTCACATGCTCAGACAACACAGGTATAGTTACATGCCCAGGCTGCAGGGGATACAGTATTTCTACCTGTACAAAAGAGGAATTGGCACTCACTTGATTAAAACCTGCCATTTACACTCACAAGTGGAAACTGAAAATGCTGTGTGTGGTGGGGACTTCTAGGTACCTTCAAAAAAAATCTGGCCATAGGAGATTTTGAGTTCTTTGACCTTAGTAAAAACCACTTCTTGCAAGAAACTATTAGTGAGCCTAAGAATTTGACGAGAAAGGAAAAATGGGAATTGAAATAACAGGAAGAGACCATTGATTCAATATGAACTTTCATTACCTGGACAGATCACAGCTCTTTTCCACCCTGAAACACAGAGAAATAATGGTGAGAATTTATCTGAGCAAATGCAGCCATAAAAGCATTCTTAGATGAGGAGCATCTGGCCCAAACAAAAGCCAGGAATGACCAGAGTGATGTTGCACACAGATGGGGCAACACGTGGGAGAACTAACTGGGACACTGTCCTTTCATGTCAATAAATCCATACAGACCTCATCCATCGAAGTGATGTCAAACCTCTAGGTGCTGCTTGGCCTCTCTAAATTGCAGTGACAAGGGAGCATCAGTATCCGGACACCACCTACTTGGACCTGCTGTACCATTTCCTGGGGCAGGGCCTGGCTCCAGAGATATTCCTGTTATTGCCATCTCGGCTGGATCACTGTTAATCATTCTCTCTGACCTGACTGAGAAATTTCTGGTAGGTACAGAATAAAGCTGCCTATTTTCTCCATGGCTTAGGGTACTTTGTATACATGAGGCACATGTTCAAGTCCCTTCAATGATTCCCAACCATTGTGATGCTATCCTAAGCCCTTGTACAAAATAATTAATGGCTGCATCTCCAGTTACCTTAATGTCCCCAATTTCACTCCATGAACTGCTGTAACTGCGGCAGTGCTCTGGGCTGATAATGATGACAAAGGCCAGGAAGGAGTGCCTGAGGGCTCTCAACCAAGGGCATCTTAGTGTTGCTGCCAGTTTTCTGTTCTTTCCAGCATGAAGAGAAGGAATCTAGCAGCTAGCTCTAGATACATTTAATACCAGGGAAAAAGCTGTGTTGGACACAGAGAAAAACTTACCAAGTTCTCGTTGAAGGTTTCCTTAATTGGAAAAAAAAAGATACATTGATTAAGTGTTTCACTACAATCTCATAAGTTTAAGCCTGGTACTTTGTGTTCTGTGCGACAACCTCTCTGTGGTGTTTATCTGCATACTGCCAGTAGTATCCAGGGTCCAGTTGCTGAGAAGTGTGTTTTCTGCCTCTCCTTGTTGGAGTGCATGGGCTAGAGAGGTGGGAAACTCTTTTGTGCTTACTTTGATTGTGCTAATTTGCTTTTATCTGCTCTTTAAGAATTTGAATATCTGGGACCGGGTGAATGAAGACTGTGTGCACATTCACTGACTTCTAAAATTGTGAAGTTTATGAGTTTTGATGCTTTAAGAGAAAAGTGGGTCGAGGGTTGCTGAGATGTCCTGTACGGTAGCATGACTGGTATAACAGCTTAAGGTGGAGGAAGCCTCAGCTCAAGAGATCCAGGGTAGAAGGGGCAAGCTCCAGGTAGGAGTTGTGTCAGGAGATGGTATTGTACTTTTCCACGTAGCTTTTACAGGAGATGATCTGGTGATACACAAATCCCTCTAGTGGTTTCAGGATGGGATCTAGTACCTGCTTGTCTCTAAACAATGGACATCTTTGGAGTGCTAGTAGGTCAGGTAAAAGCCTGTACGTGCTAGAGTCTAAAGACATGAGATTCCTGAGTTTGCTCAAGGTCTAGAAAAGCTCATTTGCTTCTGAAACCAGAAGAGAGCAGTGGAAAAGTAGCCCCCACCTACCGCAGTGGTGCTGAGCAGCTGTTTCCTTACATAGATTACTGGCACATGGCATTAGATATTCTGTAGAGTTTGAGTAAACATATGAGTGTAGAGATGTGTGTCAAAAGGTATATACCTATTTCAAGGATATAAAATTATTGAAGTTTTAACAGAATAAGACCTCCACTTTTCCTTAATGGTATGTACAGACATTTGTGGAAGTAAGGGGGCAGTTAGAGTTAAAAATGGCAACCTGATCTAAAGTAAGTTCAGATGAGTGGGGTAGTGGTGGGTTTGGGGGATTGGCGGGGCAGGCAGAAGTCCACACGGTGGCTGGGGGGAGTAGGCAGGGTATGTAGTCAGCTGTCTGCGAGATTGGGAAGGGAAGCAGAATCCATGGAAAGCATAAGAGGGGGAAGTGCCCACACTGAGTGATATGGGAGATCAAGGGGTTAGTGGAGTGTGCAGGGGATCACAGCGATTGTGGAGGCAATCAGGGTCCCTGGGAAGGGGTTTGGAGGGGTCTGAGAGGGTTTGGTGGAATCAGAGGGGCTAGCAGTGTGCTTCAGGAGGTGTGGGGTGTGTGAGGGCTGTCTGCCCCCCCCCCCAACACACTTAGGACCAGGGGCTATTTTAACCCCTCATTCCCCCCACCCCCAGACAAGCAACACCCCCTGGCAATTGCACTTCGCTGTGCTGGAGGTTTGGTGCGTGGCACAGTGCCTACCTGCCTGCCTTTGGTTGGCTGCCGTAAAATCTTATTCATACACCCTTTGATTTCATAGATTTCATAGACATTAGGGCTGGAAGGGACCTCGGAAGATCATCGAGTCCAGCCCCCTGCCCAAAGGGCAGGAAGTCAGCTGGGGTCATAGGATCCCAGCAA
>NW_005842882.1:591555-598818 GCF_000455745.1 Alligator sinensis
GCCAGCTTTTCGGCGGATGGTGAAGGTGATCAGCTCGTGGTCGCTGTCACCCCGCTTCCCATCGATCACTAGGTCGCCGACTAGGTCATCCCCCGTAGCCAGTACCAGGTCGAGCAGCGCTTTGCCTCTCGTTGGCCCATAGACTTCTTGAGTCAGGTAGAGGTCATCCACGCACGAGAGGAAGCTCTGCGACCGCTCAGATTTTGCTGAGCGATCCTCCCACGAGATGTCCGGGTAATTGAAGTCACCCATGACAACCATGGTCCTGGAGCAAGCTGCCTCAGCCAGTTCCTGGGCAAACTCCTGGTCAAGCTCAGGACTTTGAGTCGGAGGTCTGTAATAGACTCCCACCATTGTGTCCCCTGTGCCGTGTTCCCCACGGATTTTAACCCAGAGGGTCTCCAGCCGTCCACCCTGGTCGCCAATATCGGCTTGCAGGGACGTGTAGCTTTCCTTAACATAGAGAGCTACCCCCCCGCCCCTTTTCTCTACACGATCCCTCCTGTACAGGGTATAGCCATCTATCCCCGTGGTCCAGTCATGGGTGGAGTCCCACCAGGTCTCCGTTATCCCTATGACATCGTAATTGTTTGCACTGAGCTTATTAGAATAAAATTATTCACTAACTACACTATATATCCCCCCTGTATTTACCTTTTATTCTGAAGAGATATACATTCAGGATCATGAAACTTAACACAACCACCAGGATCACGCTCAGGGCCACCATCCAGGGATTCACGCTTGGAAAAAAGAGAGCTGAAAAACAAGATGCCCAGGGCTTGCTTTAGTTTCTTATTGGTGAAAAAAAATCTAATGTATTTATTTCAAGGCCATCCATTAATAGTTCCTCTCAGGAGTTGACTGAGATATGAATGACAGCAGCAACTCAAGACAGGATGCAAAAAATCACAAATATGTACTGACCTGCGATCGTGATTTATCATGAATAAACAAGATATATGCTATCTCACCTTTACATGGCTAAGTGGAAATTATGTAGCCATGTAACTGCAATTTTTTGCAATTATGCAGTATTTGGATTCTTGTTCTATCTCTAATGGAAGAGGATGGATCTTTATGTGACCCTGCTAGAAACTAAATCCAGAAATACTTTAAATCCTCCTCCATGTTCTCCATCATGAAACAACTGCTAGCCGTAGGTTGGTTTTTTTCTGAGTAAAGCTTTGGGATCTATGTAGAATTATACACATGCTCCAGTATCTTCACAGCCATAGTACGGGGTATTGAGCATGCCCAGAAGGAAGGTCTAGGGCAAGCACTATTATGTATCTAAACAGTGCATAAAAGCTAAAAAAAAAAAATCACACTTACAGAACTATATGCTAAAGGGTCCTGCATTCAGAAAAGCCAGGGTCAGACCCTACTCAGGGGAGGGGAGGTGTGGGTTTGGACCTGAAGTGGGAAGGAGGGGCAAAGTGGGGTCAGACCTGAGCTATTTGCTAGTACCATTATAAGCACTTATAAGCATAGCCACATCTATGCTAGAGGCAAAGTGCACAATTGTTGTGTATATTGTACAGTTATTCAATCATAGGTCATCTTTACACATGGGTGTAGTGGGTGCAGGGGGTGGAGGGTGTTTAATTCGAGTGTCTCCCACGGTCTGAAGTACTCAGTGTTGTGTGCTTCAAAATGGTGGTGGTGGCAGTTTAACTAAAGCTTGTTGGGCGAGCATTAATTAAAGAGCCCTCACCACCATTTTGAAACTCGGGCACGCTGAATACACGTGACACGGAGGCTGCAGGAGCATCCTAATTAGAACATTCCAGCAGACTCGATTAATTGACTTGGCTCTGATGCACTCTAATTAGAAAGCAGAAGAGCAGTATCGGGTACGTGCACAGGTGCGCACAGAAAGGCTAATTAAACCCCCCCCACACACACACACACACACACTCCACAGCCGCCTGGAGCACATCTGTAAATGACCTGAGCACGTAGGGAAGGGCAGAATGATTCAGGAGCACAACTGCTACGGAAAAGGCCTTTTAAAAAAACACCTGCCCCACTTAACAACCCTTAAAAGAGGAGCGACAACTCACAACTTAGTTAATTTTACATGATAAATAATGAACAGTGTTGCAGTGCAGTGAAAAGCCTTTAAGAATTCACAAATAACTCAGTACTGGTAGATAAATGCTACCAAAATACCCATTACATACCCACTAAAAATACACTTAGGCAATCCTGAGAGCACAGAAACATCCTGCATTGTTATTTTGAGTGACTGTGTCTGCCAGTTTCTTTAAGATAAAATTTCAGAAGTTAGAGTGAGATAAAATCTGGATTCTGATAACTGCAAATACACAGTTCAATGGATCTCTATTATGACCCTGTGGAAATGCTAGCCATGTGTGTGTTTGCTTCATGTTTCACTTGGTTTCCAGCGGAGGCGGGTCACTGGAGGCCTTGGATGGAAACTGACCTGATATATAAATTGCTGATTCCTTCTCTCGGTCGAGGAGGCTGTTCCTGACCCAACAGGACAAGTTCTGGTTTGGATGTCTGTTTATGACAACAGAAATTTCTGTTTCAAACAGGCCATTTGCCTTTGGGGATTTTATTTCAGAAAGCGATGGTATATGATGCCCCTGGGCATTTCTCCACAGCACCTGGGGCTCTGGGTACCACTCAGCTGATCGACACGTCACGCGGATCCCTCCAGGCTGGTAATCCTCCACAGAGATGATAGGATTAGAGCCTACAGCTAAAAAAGAAAGAAATTATATTTCTTAAATCTATGAGTCAATTTTGCAAAGGACTGTGGAAATCTTATTCCTGCTTTCAAGAAGTTCTAGATATTGCAGAGCAGGGTAGAAATGCTATTAATGACTATAGAGCCTAGATATTCCTGGATGTGATAGCTGACAAATTTTGTCATCAAATAGTCATTAAGCCAATGAGAAATTATGGTAATTCAGATCTGATTTTGGTAGGTAATGAGGGCATTTATAAAAGACTGTAGGCTTCAGACATGTAGGCTGTAGGCTTCAAAGACTGAAACACCAGAATACAAAGTGCAGACTCTGGACCCAGCACAAGCCTGACTCATTAAGTTTGCATGCTAGCCATAAGCGAAGTGTAGCTAGTTGAAATCCTATTACATGACAGTGTGTTTTTATTGACTGAATACAGTAAGGCAGACATGAATAATCATTGGTTGCCAGTAAAGATAATTTTCTGCAGAGCTACAAAGTATGGCTATAAGAAAAGTCCTCAAAGCCTGTTTCTGAGTAACCACAGAATGAACCTTTGCAGACAAGACATCTAGCAAAGGAAAGAAAGCAAATGGCATGTCCAGCTGAAGCAGATCAGATTAAACAGATCACAGGGGCTTAAAGAAGGTAATCCAAATATATTATATTATCGCTTTATCTTATATTAATGATCAATGTAATTAAATTTATTGAATATTGTTTTATAATAGATATTTGTGTTCAAGTCTCTTAGATGTAAAAACAAAGCAGCCTCGTCAGTGAAAACTCTAAAGTAGGTGAAAGGAAGAGGATAAGAAATCCTCCCTTCCCAGAAGTGTACATTTTTTAGGAACATAAATCCCAACCAATTGACATCATCCAAGTGCACAACAGACTGGTTCAGTTCACCTTCAAAAGTTTCCATGAAACAATGACATTTGAACAAAGGCAATCAGAGAACAGTTAGTAGATTATTAGAAGAAGCCATGTTTAAAGATAGGTAAAGGCTGGAGGGAAAAGGGGAGGGGGTCGCCCCCCATGACTGAGTGGTGGTAATTAAGGGGATTGTAGGTGTATCTTAATTCCGTGTCTAAACTTGCAAAAGAGGTCCTGATCACAGGGTAGAGTCTTGTCTCTCTAGAGGCTGAATGGTTACAAGGTTTTGCTAAGAAGGGCTGGTTGTAGAAAATAATCCTGGGAACTGACTGACTACAGATTGACAGGGTTCAAATTAAATGGAAAAATAAGCAAATTAGGACTGTAACTCAGGTTTGGGACTGCAAAGGAGAAAGGTTTATCTTGGGAGAATAGCTGGGCTTTTTCAGTCTACCAAAACTGAGGCAGAAAGGGATGTGTTTGCTATCTGTAACTATATTGGGGAGTAAATATGATGAAGGAAAAAGCAGTATTTAGTAGGGCTGTGCGAAATGGCACCATTGTGTTTCACCTTCAGTTTCGACAGGTCGAGGGAACAGAGTTCCTTTTCGAATTTCATTTCAATTTGAAACAGCTGTTCTTGTCCGTTCCATCGAAATAGAAAGGCTATTTCGATGCTGTTTAGACGTGTCACTGGGGACAGGGAGTCAGCTGTTTCCACTTCAGAATGAGTTGAAACAGCATCAAAACAAAACAGCTGGTGAAATTTCGCACAGTCCTACTATTTAGGTTAACAGACAATCTGGGTTCCAGAAAAAATGGTTATAACTTGAACATGAATAAATTTAGGCTGGAAATTAGACGGTCCTAAGCAGTGAGAAATCAAGAGCAAAGAAAAACTAACTGCTTTCAAGATGTTGCTTCAAATTATTAAAATACTGACAAAAATTGAAATATGTTTCTGAAATGTGAAAACGGCTAGATAAAATTGAAATACAGTGACTAATTGTAAAGTAATTCATACACAGATTCCAAGAAGTTGGCATATTTCGAAAGAGAAAAAACCTGAAAACCATGCAGAGATGAACTGACACAAGCCACTGACCTGCTACCTTCAGTCCTATTACAGCTTCTTCATTAGTAATGCCATCTATGACAAAGCAGGTGTATTGCCCTTCATCTGAAGGCCTGATATTGAGAATCCTCAAGGAAACATTTCCATGTGTGAGGCCATCTTTCCAAAACGCTGTCCTTGTCCTGTATTCTGGCATCTGTCCTTCAAACTGATCTGTCCCATCGCGGTACAGATGAACATAATATGTGAACTCAGACCGGAACCACCTCACTTCCATGTTCTCAGCGCTCATGTTGGGGGACAGGCGGCATGGCAATACGATCTCTTCCCCCACAATGGCAGTGACTGGCTGATCAGGTCCAACAACTGTAAACTGGGCTGTAAAATGTACCAAAAACATCCCAAAATAAGCTCAGAAGTAAAAAGAGAAACCCAAGATACTCAACATCAAATGGATACCCACCTGGCAGAGTTTCAGCCTGGACTGGGAAAAGGACAAATAACTGAAAACACAGGCTTAAAACAGAAAGGGCTGAGCAACTCGAACTGCAACTGACTGCCCAAGCTAAGATATTCAGTGTCTGGGAACGGACAGAATATCCTGAATAAGTACAACATATGTATTTCCTAGTAATAGAAATGTCAACATTTTTCACTGGACATTTTCTGAACATTGTATCCCATAAAATGTGTTGGTGCCTTGATGTTTTAATCGCATTTTGGGATAAGATACAAATATGAAATCATTGAAATGTCATTTTAAAGAGAATTTTCCCCCTCAATATTGGTTTTGAAAAGCCAGTGGAGTGACGAGAAGGAGGATGTTAGGATACTGTGAGAGTGAGGAACATAGAAGCACACAGAACTATGGAAATATAATCGGGTGATAGATAAAGAGCTATTCTCCTCTATGGTTGGGGACAAGGAGGAAAACTTTTAATTTTAGATGTATTTATTGTTTCTTCCAACACAGTGATGTTAATACAACCTGGAACTTCTCACAGTTTCTTTTCCATTTTCCATAAAAGACTACAATTGGTGCAATGGGTTAATAAAAAACTAAATAAACCTTTCAGCAGCAGAAGAGGACACATTAATATGGAGCAGATATCTACAGATACCTACCTGATTCCACCTTGGAAATATGAAAAGTAATGAAGAATGTGAGAAAACCAGGCAGCGATGTGCAGACTCTGCAGATTTGGCACAATGAGGAACGCATCTTCTTCTAGGAAACTTGATTCAAAAGCACAAGGGGACGGCAGGAAAGAATTCACCTGGAGAACATCGAGCGCCGGTTACCACCTTTGTGTATTGGATTAAATAGCAGGAGGACAGCACATACAAGTATACAAGGGGAACAACCTTGGCTTGAATAAACTTATGAAAGTATAGACTTGAAGCAGGTTCTGAAACTGAAATTCCACAGAAATTCGGCAACTGAAACAGAAAGTCCAGGGGTATCCTTGATAACTCCCTCCCTCTTGTCCCCTAAATGAAAAATCATGTGCTGTGTCAGGTGATGATAAAGAGCTTTCATTACATTTTGGACCGTGTTAAATGAATGAGATCTAGAATCATAATACTGTGCAGTCTTAAAAAAAACCCATGGGGTCCAGATACAGTTACATGCCAATATAGCTGCTCAAAGCAACATGAGATTTGTCCTCTTCAAGATCTTCAGAGTATTGCATAGACGGCTGTGGCAAAAGAGGGGAGTGTTGATCCGTACTGCATAATGAGCTGTATGCTCTGCAGTGTGGAGATAGTCTTCTTCCCCTTTAGTTTGGGTGTTTTGTGGGGGATTTTTGTTCTTTTCTGAGGTTTTTGTTTTGTTTCATTTTAGCTATGATATCTGTAAAGTATTTTTAATGAAATTATTTGTGAATGTACAAGTAATTTAGTTTTTGCATCAATAATAAGAAAGTCAAAGGATTATCTAATCTCTGTATTATTACATAACCTAAAAATGGGGTGTTTTAGAGGGTATAAAGGGTCTCCTGAATGTTTCTCAAACAACCCAAGGTCACCTACCTGACTGATCCTGCTGAGCAGTGTCGTGCTGTGCTCTGCCTCCGAAACATGACTTCGGTTTTGTCAGGTTGGAAAAAGTTTTTCAGAATGTCAGATAGCAATTTCCACGTCTAATTCCTGCAGTAAAAGAGCCATAGGGTTTAATTGTAGCTTTTCTGTCCAGTTTTTAAGTTTCAAACTTCTGTATGCATTTTCATCTTGCAGAAGTTGTCACATCGGAAAGTGAAAGGAAGAGCAGGTTCCTGGGCAGGGCGCAGCCTGCTGCACATGCGCAGACAGGAGCACGTACGTGTCCAGGCTCCCAGGGAAACACCATTTCTACCTATGCAAAAGGACATTTTTGGCACTTTATGTGATTAAAGCCTGCTATTTACACTCACAAGGGGAAACAGAAAGTGTTGCGTGTGTGGTGGGGACTTTTAGATTCCCCCGAAAACAGTCTGGCCCTAAGAGGTTTTGAGTCCTTTGACCTTAGTAAAAAGCATTTCCTGCCACTAACTCTTAGTGAGCCAAAGAACTTGTCTGGAAAGGGGAAAGGGAACAGAAGTCCCAGGGAAA
>NW_005842882.1:598828-607884 GCF_000455745.1 Alligator sinensis
AAGAGAGCATTGACCATTGATTCAATACAGCACTAATATACATATTCAGGCATTAGCACCACCACCAAAAGGGGTTTTTTCACATTTAGAAAGACAAGTGGGACTTGTAGTTCAGGACTCTGCAGGGTTCCTCATCACTTCCTCTTCCTGTTCCAGATCCCTCTGGGATTTGTGGTTCAGCATCACAGCCTGCAGGACTCTGCAGGGTTGCTCCCCTTCTGCTCTATACTAATATTACATGTCCTATTCACACAACACATTACATTACACAATGCATACACTACAGTATGAACTTTCATTACCTGGATAGATCACAGCTCTTCTCCACGGAAAGAAAGTGAAATCGGGGTGAGGACTTATCTGAACAATGCAGCTGTAAAAGGATTCTTGGATGAGGAGTGTGACGGGCTAGCTGGCAGTGACCTAGCCCCGGGGTTTTGAAAGGGCAAAAGATGATTGAAGGATTTTGGATTACCTTTCCTCACCAATTAGGCCCAGAGATTCACCCCTCATGTCCCCTGATTGCTGATTGGCCCCTTGGGTCACCTGGAGGGGGATAAAAGGGGTAGCACGGCTGACTCAGGGAGAGACCAGGAAGGGAGTACGAGGAAGGAGCTTCAAAGAGCTGGTCCAGCGGGGCAGAAGCAGTTGCCCCAGAAGAGTCTGAAGAAGCAGGACCTGCAGGCAGGAGTTGGACCCTCAGCAGCGCGGTGTGTGGCCAGCAGAAGAGGCTCCAGGATCCCCTAGGAGAGGCTGTGGCCAGCAGGAGGATCTGAGCAGCGACCTGAGGGCCCAGTTCGGCTTCCAGCTCCTCCAATGGGAGACTAAGCAGCTCGACATGAGGCCGGGACTCCAGGAAAGTCAAGACCCCCAGCAGTTTGGATTAGTACAAACAGTGGTAGCTGTGTGGCACTGTTCTTGCCTACCATGTGTGTGATCTGAGTTCAAATCCTGGCTTTGGTGACTTGGGGTGAGTGAACTAACAAAGAGAAAATCTTCTTGCAGTAGACAGGAGCCATTGTGTTTTCCACCTTTCTCCCCCTCCAGGTACCTAGGCCCTAAATTTCTTTGTCCTTTGACATTTTGTATTTTGTGCCCTTTTATATTTCCCCAGTATTGTTCCCTCATTAAAAGGTATATGGTTAAGTCCCCAGTGGTGGTCTGGCTCTGCTCTATAGGGGGAGGAGAGCCCCTACACCTCCCACAGCGCTTGTGCACCTGCTTTGATCCCTTCAATTGGAGAAGGGGTACCTTTTTGGAGTACTGCCTGGGTTACAGGAGCTTCTGGCCCAAGCCAAAGCCAGGAAAAAACAGAGTGGGTATCTTCCTTAGGAGACTTTTGTTGTTAACCCAAGCCCATCAGATCCTGAGTGATAGCCAAGGATATCCAAGCCCCAGTGGACCTGCTCTCTGACGGTGACTGCATGGATCCTCCAAGAGGAAAACCCCCCCTCCCGGCACACACCATAACTTTCCATGAAGCAAACCAGGCGGGCAGCACCTCCTGGGCGGCAGCCCCATTCCTCCACACCCAGCTCTGCAGGGACATGGGCTGTGCATCTCCAGCAGGTACAGACACTTGTCCCAGCACATCGTCAAAGCAGCAGCTTGTTACACAGGTCGTGGGGGAAAAGAGCATTGTGCACTTTAGATGCCATTCTGATGAGTACCTTAAACATCTCTGCAGCTTGTATGTGAATGAATGGCCAGAGACTTGTCTTAAAGAATACAGCTTTTCAGGCTGTGGATCTGACATTTAGACAGCCAGCTGTCTGTCTAACCTGCTTTTGAACGTTTCCAAGGATGGAGATCCCACAATTTCTCCAGGTAGCCAGTTCCAGTGTTTGCCCACCCTCATGCAATATCTCGTAGCATGTGGCAAAATGATTTTGGATGCCCAGTTTCAGCCAAATGTTTGCTATGTTTGTAACACCCAACCCCTAGGGCTCAGGTCCTCCATAGAAATCTTCTTTGCAGGACAGAAATCATGAACTAGTGCAACCAGTGCCAGCCCAGGCAGGACTGGCTATAAGCAACCCTTTCCTCAACTCTTTCCAGCATCATAGGCCCTCTTTGTCTGGTGCCCTCCCTCCCGATCCCACACTCAGGACAGCGTCTGTCTCATGAATTCCAAGATTTGGGTAGCGGGGACATTTCCAGGGGACACGGTAGGAATCCTGGTACAGGTTGCCTAGAGGGCCCCCTATAGCACAACAGCATTGTGTCACTGTCCAGATGCAGATGGCACAACATCTGGTGAGGACTTGGAAGATGCCAATGCATCCCAGTTTGACCCAGAGGTAATTGAACGTCTTGAAGCTTCCCTGAGCCACTTTAGGTGAGGGAACAGAAAATGAGCATCTGGGCCTGGAGCTGATAACAGCAAAACAGTGCTTTAGGCTCGCACAATTGTGTAGACCTTGTGAATCTCATGAGGCCAACCTAGTAAATTGGCTACAGAGGCACCTCCTACAACAATTGGCACTTCCTGGGAGCACTGCCTCCAGGGTTACCATTGCCCTCTGGCAGGAGTGACACTGGCACTCTCCCCCTGGGCCCATGGCCCTGTACCACCAGCTACTTCACTTATTCTTTGTACTTGGACAGAGTACAGCTCCACTCACCAGCTCTGGTCTGAGGCAGTATTGGATACCCTCCAAGGGATGAGAGACCAAGGGGAAGCCTGCCTGGCTGATACCACTTGGCCCCCTGCACAATTTCCAGCCCTGGAAGCCGGGCCCACAGCTTAGGATTCTGTTTCTCGACCCTCTGGAGGGATGGCTGCACACAGCCTCCAGTTTGATAGAGAGGAGACCTTTGGGAGTGGTACTGGGGAGGCTGGGAGAGTAGCCACCCAGGCCAAACGGTGCAAACTGACCAGGACACTAGTCTGCAGCCCCATCCAGACTCAGAGGTCTTCCCGCATGGCCCCCAAAGAGCTATCCACTTCATCAGCCATCCTGCTGTCCTGCCCAGTCCCCACAGCACATAGATGGGCCCAGAGTAGCTGCCCACTTTCTGTCTGCAAAAAGCAATGAGCTGTGTCCTGAGTAGCCACACAGGCAGTAAAACCTAGATCTGCCCAGTTTGTGCTTCCATGCTGGGTGTTAGGTGTTTGGCTATGGCTCAGGTTGCTGGGTATGTCTGTATTTACTCTTACAGATAATGGTGTGTTTATAGATAAGAGTACAGTTATGATTTGAGGAATGACCATAACTGTGGTTAGTGTTATGTTCATTGTAAGTCCCAGGGTATACACTGAAGAAATGCATCATCCAGTAATACCTACAGTCCCACCCTACTAATAAAAAGATTTCTCTTAGTGGTTTTTGGTCAGAGAAAAAAAAATGCCCTGACCTACCCGATTTCTCCCAAAAAGGGGAAAAAAAACCCCATCGACAACTGGAAAAAAATCTTCAACGAGAATGGAAAAAAAGCAGAAAGTAGCTATATATGTCTCAAAAATATTTTATTTACTAAACATGTGAGAACATTAAAGCTCTTCAGAGTGACCATACAATAATGAGTAAAGAAACAAGGAGCAGCACTTACACAAACCCCATTGTGATACATTGAAATGACTCCATGTTTCATGAATTAATGCATTCAATGTAGGAGCCATACCATCAGTGATATCATCATGCCCAATGGCATTTAGCAGTATCTCTGTTATGTGCGGTTTCTAGTCATTGCCTTTACTTTCATTCCACCCTCTTTGAGTTTCCATCTGTCAGTGTCTCAGTTTATACACTGGGATAATCCATTTGTATTGTAGAGGACAATTGGAGACAGGCTGCAAGGTGCACTGGGCCATTGAATGTGGCGGTTTGACCTTGACCACTTTCTGTTCTCGAAGGTTCAATAGTTTGGAGATCCCCTGAGCCAGCAGCACCATACAGGCTGTACAATCAAATCTAAAAGAAGGTAACAGTCCTCCAAGATCAGAGAGATGGAAATGTCTGAGGCTGGAGACAGGGAAGTAAAATGTGCAGAAAGACATGATGTTTGTAGAAGGTAACTACCCTGTGTTAGATTCCCCAGACAAACGATAGCATGATAGAGCAAACTCTACCTTCGAGGTTGCAAGTCATAATGTCCAGGATAGTCCTGTTAATCTATGCATGGAGAATGTGATAAGTCATGCTATCAACTTGTGATACTTTCCTGGAGTATACTGAATCCAGGAGAAATTAGAGGAGGGACAGGAGAAGGGTACCCAAATATAATGTTAGATAAAACAATCAGACTGCTCCACATGTGTTTAAGACTGTACATTGACCTTCATCTTCTTAGATCAAACTAAAACATGTGATGTAAAAAAACCTACTGTTTGTTAAAAAACGAAAAATGATTAATTTAAAGGAAGGTGAGGGGCCAGAAAATGGTTAAAAATAAATACAAATTGGAGGTCAGAAATAAACTTCCAAATGGAAAGGACTGTATCAGGAATGCTTTTGATGGACCAGTCCACCACATGTCCCATCAACATGCCAGAACAGACCCTCTACTCCTGTCCCATGTCTCAGGGACATAACCTCAGCGGGGAATCCTGCCCAACCCAGAGCCAAGGACAGAGTCTCTCCCCAGCAAATGAGACTGGAGGGAAAGTGAAGATGGGGGCTTTGGTATCAGCGTTGAAAAATTCCACCTTCCCCTCATCGTAGTCTAGACAGACCCTGATCCTCCTTGGGACCTGACTCAGGGACAAGGGGGTCACCACAGGTGCTGTGAGGGCCTTGTACTGGCCACCCCACTGCGCCAGAGACCAGATCCCCTCTTCAGGATTAAGGGTGATCCCTCCTTTCCTCTTCACAGACTCTCTGGCAACCCCCACAACCCAGTACTTCCCGTGCCCCACCTCTACCTCCCAGTAATGTCCCCCTGCGCTGAATCTCTCACAGCCCAGCACGCAACGCTCAGAGTCGAATCTCCCAGGGTTGTCAGGCAGATCCTGCCGTGTGTCTGCCCATCTCACACTTTTCTGATCCTCAGAAACCAGGAGTTGTGGGTGAGCCGTGGCTGGATCCAGAGTCACATTTGCTGCAGGAGGGAAGATAAAACCAGAGTGTAAGGGGCAGGACTGAGTGCTGGGGGAGGCTGGACTGAGTCAGTGCCAGAATCTGCCCCAGGTGGGGAGAAAATATGGTGAGCCTCCTGCCTGGTGCCCCTCTCAGCCTTAGCTATGCTCCTGCAGTGGTGTCCTGACTGATGAACTAGGGAGAAAGGATGAAAGCAAAGGAAACCTCAGCTGACGACCAGAGTTCCCCGATTTTTCTGATGGATCCAGAAGACCTCCCATCTGTAATCTGGGATCTGTTCCTTACTCCTCAGCCAAGGGGGAGGATCACAGAGAAGTTCTTGCACACACCTATGGGTTCCTCCCAAGGAAGCCAGAGGCAGGGAAAGAAGTTTCCCCCTCATCCTTCCTTGCTCAACAGCTGCATCCACGTTAGGAAAAGAGGTGTGGAGCGGCAGCATCCTAGCAAAGAAAAGGCAACTGTAGGTTTATCCTGCCTTCGTTCTGGTAGGCAAGGGACCGAATGAGGAGGGGTTCAGATCTACCTTATCCGTAGACCCACATTGCAGACCTGCACTGCCTCTTGTTGCATAGTATTTCTACCCTTTCTCACAGTGCCCTTTATCTTACTCTGCTGTCATTTCCTCTCTGCCTGGTCCATGGAGCCACATGCCTTCATGGCTGAGCTGAGTGCAGGATGTGTATAAAGTGGGAGGCCCCTGGCTCAGTTGAAGCCCTGACAATAAGACAGTCTTTCATGAAGGACTGAAGGGAGACATAGTGTAACAAGGGGTGAGTGAGCAGGGTGCCAGCCCTAGCAGGCACCAGAGTGGTGGCTGCCTGCACTGCTCCTTCCACTGCAGCAGCAACAGTGTGGGGGTGCTGGGGAGGGGCAGATCATGCAACAGCAGTATCCAGGGACTTTATGGCCTGGGACAGGTAAAGACTCCCAGCCTTGCTGCCCTCTGCTCTGGCACTCAGCGGCATCCCCCCAGGCCCTCCACTCTCCAGCAGAGTTATGTGCAGGGTGCAACCCTTGCCAAGTTACACTTGTAGTGAGGCTGCTTCCCTTGACTCCCTGCTCACATCTACTATGCCCAACCCACCCCTCATAAAAGATTGTAACCAACAGTCATAAAATGTACATGCACAGTGTATAAATGGGCTTTGTTTGATTCACTACTTCTGCTGCAATGAAAAGTCTCCTTCTACGACCTGGACATGGGAGAGGAGGTGGACATTATATACCTAGTCTTCCAAAAGGCCTTTGATCTATTATCCCATGATATACTTGTGGGAAAATTGGAGGATTGTGGGCTTAACTGCTTGATGGTTCAGTGGGTAGGAAACTGCCTGTGAGGGAGGACTCAGAGTGTTCCTATGAATGGATCTGTGTCATCCTGGCAGGATGTGGCCAGTGGTGTCCCTCAGGGGCCTGTGCTTGGTCTGGTGCTTTTCAACATCTTTACCAATGATTTGGATGTGGGAGTGAGGAGCTCACTGGTCAAGCTTGCGGATGACCCCAAGTTATGGGGGAGCATGGTCGTGCCTGCAGATAGGCTGCAGATATAGGTGGACCTGGGCAGGCTGGATAGTTGGGCGAGTTGGAACCAGATGAAGTTCAACACTCAGAAGTGTAAAGTGCTTCATCTGGGGGCAAACGATCCCCAACATACCTACAGGCTTGGTGGCGACAATTTGACTTGCACCATGGCTGAAAGGGACTTAGGGGTAATAATGAACCATCGCATGAAAATGAGCCATCAGTGCGATGCTGTAGCCAGCAGGGCAAACAACACTCTGGCATGGATCAACCGATGCATCTCATGTAAACCAAGGAAGTGATTCTTCCACTGTACTCAGTGCGAGTGAGACCACAGCTGGAGCACTGCATCTCGTTCTGGGCACCGCACTTCAACAAGGATGTGGAAAAGAGGGTCCAGAGAAGAGCCACCCATGTGATCAGAGACTTGCAAGGCAAGCTGTAGGAAAGGCTGAGGGACTTGGGCCTCTTCAGCCGAAAGAAGAGAAGGCTGAGAGGGGACTTGGTAGCAGCTTACTGCTTCATCAGGGAAGTACATCAAGAGCTTGGTGAACAGCTGTTCCCCAGGGCACCCTTGGGGAAGACCAGGAGTAATGGTAGAAACTCCTGGAAGACCACTTCAGGCTGAATTCCAGGAAAAACTCCTTTGCAGTTGGGGTGTCCAGACTGTGGAAGAAGCTCCCTGCAGAGGTGGTGCAATCACCTACCTGGAAATATTCAGGAGGAGACTGGACAGTCACCTCGCTGGGGTCACCTGACACCCAGTTCTCTTTCCTGCCTAGTGCAGGAGGGCTGGACCCAATAACCTTGCGAGGTCCCTTCCGGCCCCTGACAATCTCTGAGTCTTCCCTCTCCTGCCCATCACTTCATCTCAGCTGGCTGCTTCATTTTCAGAAGAAGTGCCCTCTATCTTGAACTGGATTTTCTGGTTTGCCTCTTTCCCCTCTCTCTGTAACTCTGGTCTGGACACTTTTCTTTCACCGTATGCATAGTAATTAGACACCAGACTCAGAGTTTACTGCAGGGCATAACAAGCACTGTTTGCACCCTTGACAGCAGTGGTAGCTGCAGCATTTTTAGCAGCATTTTTATCATTCTTGCACTCCTTCTAAATCATCTTATTAGGAGACTACTTGAGGCTGGTGCCCTACTTATCCACCCCTAGTTACATTAATGATTCGCTCTGTTTCTCCTTCACAAAGTGTGCCTCTGTCCCTCTCCCAGGCAGCAAGTAGTGAGAAAGAGTGAGAGGAAGAGCAGAGCAGAAGCCAAAAGGGGATGAACATTTGCAGAGACAGAGCAGGGCCTGGCTGTGTAGGAGGTGTGAGCCCCACATGCCCTGTGTAACTCTGAAACATGCTGCCAGACATCCCCTCAGGTAGTAGTGCATGTGCCAGCAGAGGAAGAGGAGGAGATGTGATAACGCCTGGATGTGCCATGTCATGCCACAAAACCTGCCTCTCATCACAGTGTGTAGTGAATGGCAGGAGACCTTGCGATATGCCTTCAGTTATCCACTTTCACATACAAGGAAAAGGGGCCACATTCTCTTACGTGGATACTGATAAAGGATATTTCATGTTTTATTACCTTCCTTTAGAAGTGCAGCAAGTTCTCTCCAGCCTGAAAAAAAACACATATTCAAGTATGAGAACTCCTCTGAACACACATAATGATTTTCCATAGTGATACATGAGGGGAAAAACACGGATATAATTTCTATCAGGTGTTTACTACAATATTAAAAAAAATGAAACCACACATATATGTGTTTCTCATGTGGAGGCTAAAGATTTAACACAATATATCTTGTGACATTAAAATGCTAAGACTACATTGAATGTCCCTTCAAGGACCTAAATGCTACAGCCACATCACTGCAGTTGTCTTACACTTCTGTCTTGGGTTACATTTTCAGGAGTACAGTCAAGGCATTTAGATTAATCATTAACTTGATTATATCCAATCAATGCTTCAGTTTATTTTAGCAAAAGGTGAAACATTGTTTTTTCTTCTTTTCTTATTCCATAGTGCTTTCAGATGATTTTTTAATTCATTCCCTAGTTTTTTTGTTTATAATATTCCATTTGCAACTACTTTTCAGCAGCCTTAGTCTTGCTTCTATTTTACAATTAAATATAATGAAGAAAAAAAAGTAAATCACACCCCTCTTCCCCGCCCCCGCCCTCCGCAAACACATGAATACAAACAAAGCCACTGTGCTCATTGCAGTCCAGCTGTTTGCCAAAGTGGAAAGAGGAAAAGTGAGACTTACCAACTTCTTTCACATGTTTCCCTAAAAATATGTAAAGAAATTAATAAAGGTTACTATTTAGAGGTTATTCCTTCCTTGATAGACATTGAAAGAACAACTATGTATGAATTTGTACCAGCGTATGTAGGCTTATATTAGAGTTATGACATAGGAAAGGTACTTTAGGATTGATGAACATTTTGTCTTTGAGCATTCAAAAAGGTGTGGATTTAAAATTTCTG
>NW_005842883.1:0-4413 GCF_000455745.1 Alligator sinensis
ATCGCTGCAGCCAATCACTGCAGCCACTTCTAGGAGTGGCTAAGGCCAATTCTGGGACTGGATGCAGTAATCGGTCAGTGCTTGCAGGGGGGGCACCAGTGATCCCGTCTGCCCTCCCTGTCCATCACCTAAGTGGCGAGCACAGCCAAACAGGGGGTCCATCAGCGCTCTCAGGGGGTGCACGTGCACCCCCTATGCGCCGCCACTGCAGTAGCCTAATACTACTGCACATTAGTGTGTTAGCACTGTTTCTGCCCAGCACACTACTGAGCAGTGTTATTAGGCTACTGCACATTCAGCATCTTATGTAGACATGCCCAGACTGTAATGTAATTTTAAATGTTTCATATAATACTAAGAAAGCAGGTTATAATGAACTGTCAAATAATCTGGTTTCTTAGAGTGACTATTACTGCTAAGAAAAATACTAAGAAGGAAAACTATTCTGGATGAACAAGTCACAAAAACAGTATTAAATATAAAAATCTTAGTCTAGATCTAGTGTATTCTAGATTCTTATTCTAGAATCTATTTACTAGTGTAAGTCGACAATTATTCACTGAAGTTACACTGGCAAGAACTGCTATTAAGAGAGGGATCTAGGCTGTAGTTGTGTTGGTCTAAGCACAGATGCAGACAAACTCTTTGGGTAGAGGTGATATCTTTTATTAAATCAACTAAATAGTTTTAAAAAGATTGTTATTTGCAAGCTTTCAGACACAGCCTTCATCAGGCAAAAAACAAAACAAAACAAAACAAAAAACAATGGAGAGAGAAATTAAAGATGGTCAAGAAATCTCTCAGGTATGAAAAACACAAGTCTTGGAAACTCTGCAATGTGAAGAAGAAAAAAAAAGCCAATTTTAATGACCTGGACTAAAATTCTAACATCGAGTTTATTGCCCTCCCCTCCACCTGCCTGACATCTGATACCTACAGGTAAACAACCTGCCTTTATCTCCTGCATCTCCTCTAAATTTTCATTCCTGCAGATCAGCTTTCCGAGACTAGCTTTTTTCATTCTGACCATCTTTAATTTCTCTCTCCATTTTTTTTCCCCTGATGAAGGACTGTATGTCCAAAAGCATGCAAATAACAACTTTTTTCCAACTATTTAGTTGGTCTAATAAAAGATATTGCCTCTACCCAAAGAGTATTTGCTATTACAGAGATGAAGAATCAAGCCCTAGAGCAGTTCTCAAGATTTTTAGGTTCAACCCACCTGTCCAAAACTTTTCAAAATTTAGTGGCACTGTAAAAAACTATTTTACAGATATAATATATATGATAATATAAAAATTATAATACTATTGCTAATGCTAGTCATTAATTAGCTTATTATATTTTATTTTCACTGCTGCCTACCCTGTAGACCTTCTACAGAGCTAGAGTGGCAAGTGGCTGTGGCAGGAGCATGCTGTCTTGCCATAGTCCTTCCCAGTCTCACCCTGCATGGTGTCCTTCAGGGCAGATAGAACTCTGTACCTCTATTTTCAGGAGGCATGCTGGAGCCTGTAGCAGGGCACCTTTGGTACCTGCCACTTTAAGAGGCTTGAACAGGCTGTGGAGCAGCCAGGAGCAGCCAGCAGGTCTGGTGCAGCCTAATGAGGCAGTCACATGACCTCAGGAGGGCTCCTGGATTGGAGGATGGGGCTGAGCACCCTTAATATAAAGCCAGGCCCTCAGGGCTGAGCTGGCAGTTGCTACAGCGAGCCAGGGAGACAACATCGCTTGGCTGGAGCTGCTGCTCCCAGAACACCTGAAGGACAGGATAGGAACCATGGGGATGGAGGGGGTTCCTGGTCCTAGGGAATGCCCTAAAACTAGACCCTGCTGGGGCTGGACGGTATGGTGGCACTGCTTGTGGCAGGGCAGCTTCCAGGAAATGCCACACCTGTGCTTCCCCTGTGAAGGGAGAGTATGGGGTGCCAGAAAGCCTCATCCCTCGCTGCCTTGTGAGTACCCCGTGGAAGGGAAAGGATAGGGGAGCACACCCCAACAGAAAAGAACAGGGGCCCAGGCCCACTAAGGGGAGCCTGAAGGACTGCACATTGGCTCACCAGAGTAGCCAGAGTTGAGGCCCTAGTGAAGGGGCATGATTTGAGACCCAGGCACATCTAAAGACACTTGAGGCCAAGTTGGGCCAGAGGCTGAGTGCAGCCCAGTTACGGGGTCAGAGGAGCAATAGTGGAATTGGATGCCATCTGCAAAGCATGGGACATGGTATAAGGATGTTTGGAGCCGTGTATAACGCCCTAAGTATCGGGACATTAAATGGGCAGCCTCCCACAATTTTCCATCTTCTTTGGTAGTCAAGGTGTAGCAGGCAAGGCAGGGCTGACTGCTCTAGACAGGTGGGCGAGCTGACAATGAGACCTGGCCCTGAGAAGGTCACTGTCACAGAGCCAAACTGAGAAGCGGCAGCAGCAGACATGGCATTTATTTCCAGACTGCTGCTGCCACCAGGTAGAACTGCCCTGTACACCTCTGCTTTCAGAAGGTAAGTCAGAGCTGAACCAGGAAGAGCTGTAGCAAAAATGGTATGCCTACCTGTATAATCTAATTCAGGCAGGCACATCTTTCTACTGCTACTGCTTCTTAATCCATCTTCAACATACCTTATGAAAAGAGAGGTGTGCAGGGCAATTTCACTCTATGGCAGCGGCAGCAGTGTTGTTGCACCCGGGCTGAAAACCACTGCCCTTAGGATTTTTCTTTCTTCTATTTAGTTATTACCTGTATCTTGTCTTAAGTAACACTGCTATGCTTTAGTACAATGTAAATAGTTAAAAGTTCTCAAAACCAGAACAGAGTAAGAGCTAAACCACTGCCAGTTCGATATGCTTCTCCACAATTCCCTCCAGCTGAAGCAACCAATAATTGACTTAAGAAGTTATGAAGGAATTCAAATGTAGTGTTTTTTTCCCAGGTCACCCCACTAGTGCACTGTATAATAAATGTAAACAGAGAAATGATATCATTTCATCTCTGCTGTTCACCTTTCCACTAACCTTTAAGAGAAAATACCCTGCAGCCTGAATTTTGTTTGACATGTAAGTCATACAGGCAGGATAATATGACATTCCTACCTACTAGCTAAACGCATTTAACACATTAATTTCTCCTGAAATAAAAATAAATTCTGGGTAGATATCTGCATGTCAAAGTTGGAGTCAACGTGTGACCTGGTCAAAATGAAAAAGTTTGTATATGGTAAAAGAAATGATGTATTTATAATTCTTTATTTTAAGGATTTTAAGCTACACTGAAAATCATTCCAAATTCTTTCTTTTTTTAATGTTAGCTATTGAATTTTGGAATTATGAGCAAAAGTCATTAAGTATATTGAGAAGAGCAGTAGAAATATCAATGTGGTAACAACTGAAGAAGTCAGAAAAATAGCTTAATTTACCTTTGGATTATTATACTTCAACAACTCACTCACAAAAGCAGAGAATATAAAGCTATACCCAGATTTAGCCTCATCCAGGTAAATGTGAACAACCTTGATCAATAAAATATTAGTATATTTTTAAGGGAATCAGATTCAGTTCTTCTAAACTGCTTTATTATAGTAGATTCCTCCTAAACTGGCCCTCTAATGTTTTTAAAAATGCATTATGATTCTTTGCTAAGGCTGACAATATGCAAGACATACATAAAGGTATGGATTCTATCTTAAAGAACTATAAATAGAAAAAAGGATTTAAACCTGAATGGAGAGATGATAGCAAGATGCAACTTTCCTGTTGCTGACAACAGACTGACACACATATTAGATTGACATAGGTTTTTAATTGTAGGGCTCCCAGAAGAAGGTATGGTTCCTCAGGAAGCTGCATGAAAAATGGAATTTAGCTTGGCACAGTGGGATAAGGAAGTCATGCCAGCCCTTGGGAGGAAGACGTAAAGGTACATACAGATGTTTGGGGAGGTTAGATTGTGTTAAAAATGGCCACCCGATTGAACTTAGTTCACCTGAGTGCAGAACTTACACTTAGACCAGGTACAAACATTATACATAAAGCAGTGCAAGTGACCAAAAACTGGTCTAAACCCATAACAGTACAGAAGCTCAGCATATACAGACTGGATTAAAAAAAGGTGGAACCCGATCTAAGATAGAGCCCCCCACCCCACACTGCCCAGTCCAGCTATCCAGCATGGCTCTTCTCTCCAGTCCTCCCCGTGAGCGTCCAGCTATCAGTGGGGTGGTGAGGGGAGAGGTCACACTGACCATTAAGGGGTGGCCAGGTGCTTGGCTGGGCTTGGCTTTCTCCAGCAGCCTGCTGGGAGACATTTAGGAGCATCCCCAAACTGATGGCCCTGGCCGATGCAGGCAGCCTGCACGCACCCACCACCAAAGGGTGAATGTTTGTTCTGTTCACTCCTGAGCTAACCTAGGCCCCTGGC
>NW_005842883.1:4444-24780 GCF_000455745.1 Alligator sinensis
GGAGAGAAACTTGTTCATCAATGGGGGTTGTTTGCATGGGGGTGAGGGAGTTGTGGGGGGCTAAAAATAGCCCTAGTCCTTGGGAGGAGAGACCCCCATCCCCCCAAGACTCACTTGTGGATTCCACTAGCTCCCCTGATCCATGAAACCCTTCTAGACTCCACCAAGCTCCCCAACCCCTACAGACCTGCTAGCTCCCCATATCCAGCCCCCCCCAGACTCCACTTGTGCACTGATGCCCCCAAGTCCCCCCACTGTCCCCCCAATCCTCCTAAGGCCTCCTATATGCCCATCCTTAGATCAGGTGGCCATTTTTAACTTGACCTAATCTCTTTCTAACCTCTCTGAATGTCTGTACATACTTGAAGAGAGTGAGAGGAAAACCAAGGGAGCAATACATCTGGTATAATTTGTGCAGTGAAGGGATTTAGATGAGATGTAAGAAGTAAAATGGCAAAAATGCAGCCAGGATTAAACAGAGCTCAAAGGCAAAAGGGACTTATTTAGAGTTTACTAGGCAGGCAAACAGAAACCATTATTAAAAGGAGGAAATACTAGCCGGGTGTACAAAAAAGAGAGAGGATGGCAGATAAGGGCATAGAGAAGCATTTTAGCAGAAGGGACACATCCTTAATTTGTTGAAGAGAAAGAAGCGGTAGGATAAATGTTGGTAGAGCTGTGTATTGCCCTATGCATATGCAACAACAGCACCCTATAAAAATGTTGCTGTACTATTAAAGGGTACAAATTCCCCTTGCAAAAAAGTTCAGAAAAATTTGAAACACTGCTGTGATTCATGTTGAGAAAAAATACATAGTAACACCAAATTTATCATTTTGGATTATGATCAGCAAGATCTCTTCCAAATAGTCCACACAGGATGGTCACTCTGTCATTAATAGGAAATGGATAAAACCTATGTTATACTCTACAATCATCACTACAGCATTAATCATATCAAATACTTCCCAAAAGTTCTGGCAACAAGACTGACAGCTTCTCAAACTTAATCTGCAAGCATAACTATAAACAAGTAATCAAAAGCTGTAAAAGGTAACACTGCCGAGTTGTAGGAGGAAACCTACAGAGGAGGCATTTCTCTTTTTGGCATTTGTGCTACTTTAAAACAATTAAGAGGCCCTGCAGCCTTAATACATTTATAAAACCACATTATAACTCCACCATGATATACCACTGGATGGAAACATATATTTTCAGAGACTAAAAATAGTTAGATGCCTGAAAAATGAATTATGTAAGATACAGATGATAGATGCAAAATTTAATCTGGGCAAGAGAAGTTTTTATATGCATTATTTTGGGAGATTTAGGCATATGAGACTGCTATGACTTTGTCAAGTATTTTTACTGGATTAGTGGCTAAATAAAATGCTTTCCAAATGCAAAAATGACTTTAAAGTAATGCAAAAGTTTTGAAAGAATTGATAGAATATATTCACCCCAATAATGATACTGGTCAAAAAATAAAAAAAATCAATATTGTCACTTTGAGTAGAAAAAGATCCACTCAGCAATGTCAGCAGCATAAGTACAGATACTATGAAGACCATGAGAGGCCAGACACTGGTGTGATCAATGGAATATGCACTGAGCTTTCTATAAACTTATATTTTTTAGTCACTACATAGTAAAACTGAACTTATTTTGTAAAGTTTGAGATCCCTTTCTGAACCAAACATTTCATGATAAAAATGAAAAGAACCCAAATGTCATGGACATGTGGCGAAAAATTATCAAGTGCTGTGAACTTTGTTTTATTCACTAAAATAACTTTATTTTCTTATGGTAGTAAAATAACTGGAACTGTACTGTACTATGCTCAAGTACAAACACATATGAACACAGTATTTGCAACACCAGAACAGAGCTTTGTGAACCAACTTAATTCTCCAAATGCTTTTCTAAAGAACCTTTTAATGTTTCACAAAGATGAAATATTATCTTTGGAGGAGTTCAAGGCATTACTGACAGTTCAGTGATACAGTCCTTTGTGTTGTCTCATTGTTACTGCTGAGGTCCTGACCTGCTTTCTATTAAATGCTCATGCAGCTCATGGTTTAACTTGGCTCTGTTCAAGGTTCTCTTTCCAAAACTGGTTCAGTTGTTTGGCACCGCATCTTTTCACCAATGTGCAAATGCACCACTTTGACAGAAAGCCATGTATATTTAAAAACAACACAAGAATTATAGAGGCCAGAACTCCTGTGACTGATCTGACAAAAATGCGGATGCAATTACAATCCTTCAGCAATAAAATGTTTACACTGAAACATTTTGAGGATATGGGATAAAATTTCTGTTTCCCTATTTTACCACATATCTCATTTGATCATTAAAATAATGCAATTAATTATTCTGGAAAGGTCACGGCTTCATTAAGAACATTATTTTCAAAAAACAAATGCTATGCATAAATTCCCAATTAATGAAATGGGCCCTCTACAGGCCCCTTTTCAGCTATTTGAAGGCTAGAAGTTGTAATTCTACAAATTATTACATAACAAGATAGTGTATTACCTCCCAAAAGTATACAAATAATGAAGTTTTGTTAAGTAACTATGTTCATTACTGAAAAAGAGTTAATAAAATGTTCCATCATGTTGTTATTACTCTAATTTACTGTATAGTAACTATTTACAATATGCAAAATAGAGGTCATAAGCTAGAGAGACTTTACTAATTAAAATTAAATGCTGAGAGAAAGTCAGTCTAAGACGACACCTGTTTAGGAAGAAAGGCTTGAAACACAGCCAGATCACATTCATATTTTGTGTTATACAATGTCCAGGCAGCAGCGTTAAGTAAAAGGATGCAATTAATTCCAGGTGGCTGCACTGCAACTTTCAGAAGGTAAAGCAGATCAGAGGTGGCTACTGCCTATGTCAAAGCTCTAGTTGAACACATTTTAGATTTAACCTTAAGCAACAATAACAATGTAACATGCAGTGGACAACTGGTTGGCATTAGTCTGCCGTAGATAAGGCCTCTGCATATCCAAATCACTAAAGCAGCAAGGAATATGAAGGACATTTTGGCAAATCAAAAGAGAGAGAATTCCAAAATCAAGAGAGGCAGAAAGAGAGAGAGAGAGAGAGAGAGAGAGAGAGAGAACGCGTTTGCATGTGTGAAATTTCTGAAAGTGACGATTCTAGTTGCAGAATTCCTTCTTTTACCATCCCACGAAGGGCCCTGCATTCTAAGGCATGATGTTAAATTTAGGTTCTACAGAAATTAATTCTGAGGTAATATTAACTGATGACAAAATCATTCCTATCCTAAAGAGTTATCTTGCTAACAATTCCCAAAAATCTTAAAAAAAGCAGACCTACATATCACCATGGTATCATCACAGTGAACACAATTCAGTTACTGACAAAGTGGGAAAAACAGCAAAAAATGTGTCACAAGCTTCTGCCTGGGAAAAGGTTAACACAGGACTACAAACCATGAAATAGGTGTTTATCCAGAAAGATTGAAAATATTGCTTGCAGTTTGCCCTAAACTGCTAAAACATCCAGATGTACCATGGGAAATGCACCATCTCAATCTTTCCTATTACCTGATACCCAAATATACTTTCATGTAATTAAAAGAGATAACATTTTGGGTGTATGCTAGGGCTGTGTGAAGCTTCGGTTGTTGATCTGATTCAGAGGAGAGCTGGCCTGATTCGGTGGCTGAATCTCCGAATCGAATCGGGAGACCAATAAAAAGGTTCAAATCGATTCGGAGATTTGGGCAGTCCCCACTTGACACTGCAGGGAGCTGGACCCGGACTCTGTGCCAGTAAATAAGGGGCGAGGGGGTGGGGGCTGGAGGAGGGGAGAGAGACCACCAGGCCCAATCCCCTTCCTTCTCCCCCGAATGCCCCGACCCCTGCCCACTCTCCCAGCCCTGTCAATGGCTGTGCCACCCAGCCCCAGCATCCCAGCACTTAAAAGCCCTGTGCTCGCCGCCTGCTGCAGTGGCCATCAGAGCCTCTGGGGGCTCATGGCAGAGCCCCAGCATGTAGCACGGGGCAGTGGTGAGTGCGGAGATTTTTTTTAAGTGCCGGGATGCTGGGGCCATGCGGGGCAGCCATTGAGGGGGCTGAGAGAGCGGACAGGGGATGGAGCCTGTTTGACTTGGAGATTCAGCTGATTCGGCAGCCGCTGAATCTCTGAATCAGATTCAGCCAAGTCGATTCAGGACAGTGATTTGACTCACCAAAATGAATCACTGTCCCCTGAATCGGCCGAATCCAAAGCAAATACTAGGTGCTTCACGTGGGCCTAGTTTATGCCCCTCCTCCCATCAATCAGCATAACTTTTACCATGCATGAATACTTGCCTTCAACAGCAGTGCAAGTAGAAAGAGACCATTAAAGAATGACACAGGAACTAGATCTCAGTAACAAAACAAGAAACACAGGACATGTAGACCCATATCTGGAAACTCACTGTCTATGAATTTATTTAATGCTGTTTTGTGGAATCTAAGACCTGTATTTGTCAACATGAATTGCCAGGCCTTGTAATACCTGTCTAGTACATGGCAGAGGCAAAGCAAACCATGACATTTGCTGGCACAGACAACCCTAACAAAACATGAACAATTAAAAAAATGTGTGGATAAGCCAGGCAGCTTTCACTTACATGCCTGACACTTACTCAGTTCATAACCACCTGCATGCCAAGTCCTTGGCAGCCTTAAAATGGCAACATTTTTATAAGAACAAAATGATCTTGAAACTATTTCCCATCTCACCAAGCAGAAACATGCTTTTGTGTAACACCAGGAATGTATCTTATTGTAATCTTTCACCTTTGTTTAGTTGAAGAAATAGATACTGTTGATGATGGAAAGACAATTCGGGTCTCCATTTAAGTCTGATTTCCTATGTGCACTCATACATTCTCCTAAATACAGATGGAACAATGACTATGCTCTAACGTTATAATTTTGGTCTATTTTCTGTATGTAGCCAGTTCTGCAGAAGTAGCTGGCAAGTTTACCAAACTCCTAAATCAGTAGTGTCGTATGTTGAGCACTAACCTTAATTTTACTTTTTCTCCTGAAAAAATCCAGTGCATCTCATAAATCAAGACTTTAAAGTATGCAGTGACTCAGATAATTCTGGCCACTCTAGCCATGAACTATGTCCAGAAAAGAGCTGTACAAACCAAGGAAGGAACTTCTGTGATGCAGAAACTATGTGGGGATGAGGACCTGTGTTTCCTCTACCCTAGCACGAAAGGGTGCCAGGATGGACGCACAGGTGAAGCAGTCATTAATTACAGTGTTTAGTAGTCTGTGGATTCTGAACTTAAGAGCAGCCCATGGGCAGCCACAGCTAAGGTAACATCCGTTACAGCAGCTTTGACTTATACTGCTGTCTGTCCCAGTCCCTCAAAAAGACAGACTTCAGAGTGTCTAATTTTCCTCCCTCTCTTCTCGTACTAAACTTTGGATATGAAGCACAGAATCGAGTTGCATTATCTTTTAAAAATCACAAATTAAATTATTGTGTAGCGAGAAATCAGTGTAATGGTTTGGTTGCACGTGACAAAGGAGGAGGATTTTTTAGAAATTGAAAAATTGCTGGTAAAACCACATAGATAATGAACTTATTTTACAGTGGAAAACAAGGTTAAAACAAATATATACACCAGGAAAGTAGGCTTAGGACCACTGAAATGGTGGAAACATAAGGGAAACAAAACGATTACAAAAATAAGTCTATCTGTAAAAAATATGAAATAGGTTCTCAGCCAAACACCACCAAATGGGCTTTTACTTTGATGATTGGAGATGAAGGATCCACCTAGTATTATGAAACTCCTTCCTGTACATTTGGGAACCTAGCAAGAGATCACATTTTGAAATACAGGAGAAATTTAAACAAAGGATTCAAGATCTGTCCTCTAATTTTGACCCACGGTCAGATTTATTGAATTACTGGCACTATATGCATAAAAGTATAAGCGATGAAAGGAACTGTCCTAAGTTTATATTACCATTCTACAATTATCTTTATAAATCTCAAAAGTGTAAAGTTCAGCAACTTACATCTGTTGCTGAATGTATTGCTATGAGACTATAAATGCTATTTAAGGGACAAATGTTATACTCTTATTCATTCTGAAGACAACTCTTTTGATATACTCTGTCACTTTTTAAATGAACAGAGAAATATATATACACACACACACACACACACACACACTACAGGAAAAATAGATTGCTGTCACAGAGAAGAATTTCAAAATACAATAGAGTTAAAAAGAAATCAGGTTTCTTTTTAATGTTGTATAAATCTCTTAATTTTCTTTTCCACAGTTCATGAATACTAAAAGACATACATTCCAGAAAAGAAACAACATTTTAAAGAAGTCCTTTGAACTGATACTCCTTCAATTTACAGAAAAGGGATAATTTATAAAGGATAGGTGTTTTGTACTTTCTAAACATCCACAATCGTTCAGGTGTATCCAGCTGGATACCCTAAATGAAAGACACCTAAAACATTAGTCACGTAGGAAAATTTTGACTTAAACTTCATTTACCTTGTAGATCAGAACTATCTCCAATTCTAAGGTGAAACTAAAGGGTTCAATTTACACCTACTGACACCAAGAAGCATCTACAGAAGTGGATAAGATGGGTTTACTCTAGTTAAATTTTGCCCCAAATATATGCTAATAAGCAAAAGATAGGTTAAAGTGTTGAAAACATCTTTATTCTGGACCTATTATATATTCTTAAATTTGGAAGGTACAGCATCAAGAGCACCTTCTGGCTTATACCTGTCTCCAGAACATAACCTGTAGCAGTTAAAATTATAGTAATGTACACCACCTCTATCTCCATGTTGTAGGACCTGAAGAAGACCCTGGCAAGACAGGACATAGGGCAACAATGCAGAGGCAAGGAACTTCAGCACTAATAAATGCACCTTGCTTCCAGCACACATTTTGGGATTCACAGTACAGCATGGAACCCTTGGCTTGTCTCATAGAAAAGCTAACTATCTCCCATATAGAAGGATTCTCTATTTTCCTTTGGAAGTGGGCTCCCATTTTTAAGCAGCTGCTTATACCAATGCAACCTATATGAAGTGCACCTAGATACCATGCTGCTAAACACTTTGCAAGTCTTTGTATTACTATGATTATTTACTTAGGTTTTTATATTTTTTTTTGTTTCTGTTCACATTCAGCACTAGACAGAATCAAACTTCTTACAGGTATTTCTGCAAAAATCTGTGAGTAGTTTAATTTAAAAGCCATGGACAGCAACCTAAAGCAATACTTGACCATGCAAAATGTTTTATAAATAGTTCCATGTGCAATGTTCAGCTGGAGTCTCACTAGAGACGAATAATGACCTTGTATTTCATTCTCATTTACTCTGATTTAGCCAACCTTCTGTTTTTAATTACATACTTAATACACCTGGCATGGTCTAATTACAGAAAACAAAACATGGTTTAAACAAAAGGTGACCTTGAACTTAATCTATCAAAATACCGGTTAGTTTTAAAACTTTTCAGTTTTTAACAAACTGCCAAGACATGCAATAGCAATGTTCCAAATGTGATCATACGCCTTTAGAGCCACAGACTTACTACATTAGGAAACATCTGTATATTTTTTTATGGCTTTCCTCATTATTAATGCAAATCTCTAAGATTTCAATAGCACTATAAACAGTTCTATCAGTAAACATTAAGTTCACACTACTAATATGTTTTAAAATGTCCCAGAATACATTAAACTTAGAGAATATGACTAGAAACCATTTGGAATTGGAGCAACTTATGTCTGAAACTGAAGTTAGTGATTGTGCATAAGCATCAATACAATGTACCCTTCAAAAAAAAGACAAAGGGTCCTGATTCAGGAAGGTACATAAGCACAACCTTAAGTGTAACCATGTGAATAGTTGTGTGTGCCTGACTTCAAACACATAAGCATTTTACTTGCAGTTACCAGTCTCACACAAACAAAGGTATGTGCTCAAGCATTTTCTTGAAACGGGGACATGAGTTACATATATAATTTGTTTGTGTAAGATTGATTCATCACATAAGCGAATGCTACTATAAATTTTAGGTTTCTCTGTTTTAATAAAACATCTGGAATTTAAAATAGGCAACATGGTACTTACCATAAAAAATTCAATAAAGTCTAATATTTCTGTAACGTAAACATATCACATATCATTTTGTACTATATACATGCTTGACATTGAAAATTCAGTTTCACACAGGCTAACCTATAATACTACTCACTAAAAAGATTTTTAGGCTTTTATTTTCCTGACTATCACTAAAGAATCAAATCAATTCCTTTTCATCAAGCCAAAAGAGATGTTTCTGTGCACATTTGAGTTAAAGATAAAAACAGGTATGGTAAGAAAAGAATCTGCTCCCAAGACAATGAAGAGGCAGGATGTACATTAAAATATTTATTTTGATTTTCTCCTATAAGTAAAATCTCTTTAAATAGTTGTCAAAGTTATACATGAGTTTTACAGCAGATACTTTGCAATTATTTCTTGTTTTTAGTGTAAGAGGTATCACTGCCCTGTAATAACTAACAAGAATATAACACGCCCTATGTAAATGAGAGCACTGTAACTGGAATTTAAAGATACTTCAAAAAGAACTATCATGTTCACCTCAGTTGTTAATTCTGACACACTGGGCATGTCAACATGTTCATTAATGCACTGTAGTTCTGTGCATTGTTTAGTATTTGTATAATCAAGTACTAAATAAATGTGCAGTAACCAGAGTTACTGTGCAGTAGTGTTGGCACACATTAGTGTGCAATAGCCTACTGCACAGTAGTGTATTAGCACTGTTTTTGCTGTGACACACTACTGCACAGTATTACTGGGCTACTGCGCAGTTAGTCTCTCATGTAGATGTTCCCAGTTTGTCTGAAAATGTGACCTTTCAGAATATTTATCCATGTTCTTTATTACTGCTCACTGTACACTACTAAAACTAGACCACACCGCATGAGTGGAGAGACACTGAACACAAGGTATGTTCCAAACACAACACAACTGTAGGAGCCTTATGCTAACTACACAATGATTCACTATGAAGGTTTTGGCCGTGAGTGACACAGTACTGGCAATGCTGTTGTAGGTTTTGGGTATTTTTGTTTGTTTTTATGTTATAACCATTTAAGCCCAAAATACAATAGAAGCTTGATAAAAATAATTCTTATACCAATCCAGTTATTTCTATTCATACCAAAGCATATTTACTGTCCTACATTTATATGCAGATACATTCCTGAGGTTGCTGTGAATGTCTAAAAACATGTACTACCCCATTCATTTGGCTAGCAATACAGGGTTCAGTGTAAGTTTAAAGGGGAAAAATAACTTTTAAAAGGACCTGAGATAAAATCAGAGAAGTACATTTGAATAATATAGAGTGGGAAAAGATCTCACAAGAAAATCAATGTGATGAAAAATATATTTGTGTGCATTAGGAATAATCCAATATGGATTCAATCATACAACATCACCATTTATGGATATTAGAATGGCACCAGAATCAGGGCTCCATAGTAAGATGCAAATAAAAAAGGCACATTCTCCCCTGAAGTGCTTATAGGATAATTTAAGATGCCACATGTGTACAACAAAGGAACAGATGATGGTGGTTTGTGATATGGAAGGAAATTTCACTTTACTCTTCTAAGCCAGGATTTGAATTTATGACTTCAAAATTGAATTAATTATATTTATTCATCTTTGTAAATCCCATTTGGATCGACAAATGGGCAATATATAAATCTATGGACCTGCATCCTGGATACTGATTTGCAGGCAGACTACGTTCTGGCAAGACTCTACTGATTTCTGTGGGGCTCCAGTGGGGTGCAACAGTTAGCTGGCACTAGTATTTATGATTTACATTATTATTATGAATACATATACTGAAGCCCTGATTCATCCCCGTGTAACCCAAGTTTTATGATTTCAGTGACATAAGACTGAAGAACTGCTGTGGAGGATTAGGCCCTGCTTTTCCTGACTTCTCCAAAGGTCCTGAACTGCCTAGTGCACAGCTTGTATAGGGGAAAGACCAGACCCATGTATAGGGCAAATGCAGCCCATCTCCATAAGCTAAGGAAAAGCATTATTTCCTGTGGCTAGCAAGGCCTTCCACATACATAAGGAGAAGGAAAGCACTGCTAAACAAAATGAAATACCACCTCAACTGATATCATTAGCCTGCAGGTACTGTAGTATTTTACTATTGATGCCTACCTGATAATACCACAAATACGTATAACTTCTCAGAAGTAATCAAGGCCAAGTCCACAATATCAAGTTTTTTCTGGTACAGCTACATCAGCTGGAAGTATGAGGTGGGGAAGGGAATCACATCCCTAAATAACCTGCCCATGCAGTCCCAACTTAAACTGGCATAAGTTATTTTGATGGCACAGAAGCTATCATTCAGTTTAAGTGTAGTAGACCATAAGTATAGTGATGATGCTATAAAACACCTTTTGCCAGTATAAGCTGCATCCAGCATAAGTTGATGGGGCATTTGTCAGTTTAACTGTACTGAAATAGCCAGATCAAAAAAGCTTATTTGTATGGAATGGAGTAGCCCAAGCATACATACATATTTTACTTGTAGCAGCATATGCATATTTGAGCCTAATACTTCACCCCTTAGGAGAAGCATCTTTTCTTCCATCTTTCCTTTTCTTCCTTACTCTAGCTTATTTACCTTTCTCAATAGTTTTCTATCTAAACAATCTCCGGGCATGAACTGGTTAAAAAGTACAACTAATTCTCTAAGGAACAGTGCCCTAACAGGGTCTTGGCTAATTTAGAAATTGTTTGCATAATTTCAAATTTCCAAATCCATCCTGCTCTTATCATAGAATCATAGAAAATTAGAGTTGGAAGGGACCTCAGGAGGTCACCTAGTCCAACCCCCTGCTCAAAGCAGGACCAGCCCCAAGTAGATCATTCCAGCCAGGGCTTTGTCAAGCCAAGTCTTAAAAACCTCCAAAGATGGAGATTCCAACACCTCTCTAGGTAACCCATTCCAGTGCTTCACAATCCTTTGAGTGAGAAAGTTTTTCCTAATATCCAACCTAAACTTCCCTTGATGAAACTTGAGACCATTGATCCTTGTTCTGTCATCTGCCACCACTGAGAACAGTCTAGCTCTTTGGAACTACCCTTCAGGTAGTTAAAGGCTATTATCAAAGCCCCCCCCCCAGTCTTCTCTTCTGCAGACTAAATAAGAACAATATCTGAATGTAAAGCCCCAGGCTGAATTGATTCAATTTTTGGAGGTTAGGCTAAGCTTCCTAGATTTAAGTGATAAGCAAGTGAACAGACATTCACTTGTGAATTTGGAAATGCAGCCACTTGCCTGCAGTGGCCCAAGCCAAAAGCTGGGGGTGCGAGAGCAACCTCGCTGCTCAGCTACAGCAGATAGTTTAGGCCAAGGCTAGCTCGCCCATCCAGCAAGGAAGGGTTAATGGGGGAGGTGCAAAGCATCTTGGGATGCTGGGGGACCGTGAGGTAACTTGAATGTGGAGTGGATCTGGGACAGAAGTGCAATAAGCTGATTTAACCCAAATCAGTTAAATCTGATTTGGCTTGACAAGGCCCAGCTCAACAAAGCCATGGCTAGAATGATCTAGTTGGGGATATCCCCGCTTTGAGCAGGTGGGTGGACTAGCTGACCCCCTGAGGTCCCCCCATTCAGGTTTATATTAAACCAGTTTCAGCCTTTTTGAAAGCAGTTTATGTGTACTGAACTTCTGGGCTAGGGACAGACATTACACCTAAACAGGTTTAAGTGATCAGAAACTGGATTAAACCTGTAACAACATATGTTCAGTGCACATAAATCAGTTTGAAAATGGCTGAAACCGATCTGAGATGAACCTGATTTAATGTAGTATTAGACTTAACTGATTTCACTCAAACTGGTTTATGCAATGTCTGTCCCAGACCCCTTGCTGGTTTAAGATAAACCAGACACTCCCGGCATGCACTCTGGGCTGGGGAGGACTCTATGCTCCACAGCAGAGCTGGGTCCTCTCCTCTGCTCCCTGGCTGGAGCTCTGGCAGAGACTGCCTGCACAGCAGGGTCAGCCTGGCTTACCGCTGCCCTACCCCCACTTGCTGTTCAATCAGGAATCCCTCCTTCCCTCCCTCCCATCTCCCACAGCACAGACCCCTAGCCCCACAGACCCCGGGCATGTGGTATGCTAGCTAAAGCCGAGAAGTGTCTGTGTGTGCATGTCTCCAATTTCACTGGGACAGGAAGACAACAGTGACCACTAATGGCTTTTTGAAGCTAATTAACAGGTCAGCTGGTAAGCTGTTTAAGAAGAGTTTAAACTAATGAAGAGAGGCTATAATTTTGCTGATGGGGTGATAAACACTGTCATCAGCTCCCTACTGGCTTGCTCGCCTGTCAGTTTGCTGCAGACAGTATAAAGAAGCAGGGAGAGGGAGATTGAAAAGCTCAGTATCATCCACAGATTCATGCACTGAACCCCCACCCAACACTTGCCTCAGAGTGCTAGCAGGGGGCTGGGGTCTGGCAACACTCCCACCCCTTGAGCAGTCAGCAGGGAAAAGCCTGGGATGGTGCAAGCAGAACTCCCTAATCAGAGGTCCTGCCTGGGCCTAGCAATAGCCCCCCGCCCCCGCTCCCAGATCAGCACTCTGGTAGGGAAGGAAGGGCTGCTCTAGCACCCCCCAGCTTCTAGCCTGAACTACTGCAGGCCTGTGCCTGAATTTTCTCAGTCCAGAGGGAATGTCTCTATGGTTGTAAACTGGTTCAGCCTAGCCAGATTAGGTTTGAACCAGTTTCCAGTCACTTATACCAGTTTGTGTTATTTCTGTCCCTAGCCTTGATGAGCCACATAGGAAAATGCTATCACCTCCCTGTAAGCCATAACCTCTAAAGCTGTGCTTTATGATTATCATCTATTTCACACAAGCTCTTTGTGATTTATATACCATGAAAACCATTTGTTATAAGTTCAAATAGTCCTTAATACTCTTAAGATTTGGAACAGCTATGTTGGACTGAAATGAAAAGAATTGTGTCTGTCAAACAATACTAGTGATGTAATGTAGAACATTCCTTGGATAAAAATATGTGTATAGCATTTACACAGTGCAATAAAACCAGAACGGAACAGACAAGTGAGAAAACGCACAATAAATTCAGAGAGACAATCTCAAGACAAAGGAGGCCAGAAAACCCCCAAATTCTCAATTAATCTGAATATAAAAAGGACAAAAAATTTTAAAATAAATTCTATCCAGTTTTATGCAGTTGTTCCAATAACAGATGTCACAAAAACAAATCTATTTTCTACCTAGGAGGTTGTCTAATGAAAAAAGCACCAAACAGATTTGACTTCATGATTCATTAGCACAACATAGACAAACTTTCAGTGCTCTGTTAGACTACATGCACACATTCATTTATAGCACCATAAATTCCTGTAGTGCTGCCACAATAAAGGGTTAGTGGGGTGTACACACATTCAGTGCCACTCCTTAGCTCCCACACTCCCACCTTACCCATATGATACCTGTCAACCCCACAGTAACAGTTGATCAGGCTGCCTCAAAGCCTCAGTGATGCTACATTTTGACAAGCCACATTACAATATCTGTGCAGAAAATGGTTCACCCTGTAATAAAATGCTTGAGAGCTCTAACAGATATGAGAAGTATCCCTTCTGAAGTCAGTGAGACTACTCACAAGCTTAAAATTAAGCACATGCATAAGTACTTTGCTGAATTTTAGCCAGTCAAAAGTTTGCAGGCATTTTGAATATTTTTGAATCTCACTCATGAAGTTTAGCTTGCCTGTTTACTTTTTCTGCCAGTAGCATTTCACTGTCTTGGGAAAAATATTTGTATCATTCTGTACAGATCTGTATTATGGAACTGGAGGAAAGTTGAATGTATGGGCCAAAGGTCAGATTCTCTTCCATCTATTAGATGTGTAAGTGCGCTTAGGAACTTAAGTGGTTCTAGTCTACCCTCTTGAGACTCAGAAAGTTCATGCAAAAGGTAGGTGCATCTCCTCCTCCTCTTCCTCCTTTCTGCTTTTTAGTGACTCAGTCTTAAGGGTAAGATAATGGTGTGTTAAAAAAGTATATTAAGTAATAATAAGGGACTTGAGTCAGGTGGAATGGAATTTAGGCAGGTACCTATATCCATTTAGATACCTCATAGGTGGAACAGACTTTGTTCCCCAAATTTAAAAAATGGAAAGAGAAACTATTTGTCTCCCATATTAACATTAGAAACCTTTGCAATGAATAAAAGCCTAAAGAGTGATAGGAGAACCTAAATAAAAACAAAAAATAATTCAGATTAAACAAACATACTTAATTTAGAAATAACTGCTAATTAATGCCAGTTCAAATTCTACAAATTCAATATACTCTAATTCAGTATTTACTTCCCTTTGGGATTAATTTGTGTTCAATAAAATAGGTTAAAGTGTTCTAATTTCCTTTGAAACATAATAGGCTATCTATAGAAAGGCTATATTTACTGAATTTGATCAATTAAATCTAATGAGTTATAAACATACCTGGTTACACTGGAATAAAGTCCCTTGTTAATATGCATTAAAAGCAGAGTCCAAAGAAAATTGCTGTTACTGAGCTTGAAAAATGCCTGAAGAATTTTTCTAAAAGACAGTCAATTGCAGCAACCCAATTATGATCCAAGGGGAATTGTTGATGGATAACTTAGCAAACTGTCATTTCTGTAAGCATATTTGCAAATATAGCAGAGGAAAAATAATCTGAAACCCAGATTTTTTTATGGCCTGGATATCTCTACCTTTGCAATTCAATGTTGTGTCTACTATACCTATTGAAAATTAAACTCTATGACCAAGATTTTCAAAAGTTACTAGTGATTCTGGGTGTATAATTTCTAAGTCCAAAATTTAGGGCATGTAGAAACTGATTAAAACTATTTAGTTTTAAAAAGTGCCAAGTATTCCCACTATGAAAATCTTTCTATGTCTCAAATTGGATACCGAAAGGCATTCAGTCACTAGTGTCTTTTGAAAAATTTAGCCTGTGTGAACAGGCATCAACTCACAAACCAAAAGGGTAGTGAACAGCTGCAGATTTATACAGGACTGATAATTCTTAGATTCCATTTAATTCTCTGTGTTTATAAAGCAGAAAGATACAGAAGAGTTAACAGAATTCAGAAAAGAGAAACAAAAATGATTAATCCTGATTTATACAGCGCAATAAAAATATATATAGTGCTGTTCTCTTAATAAACTCTCAAAGATAGATCCTGACTGAGGAAAGATTTAATAACATAGGGTGTTTGTACACATGTGGGACGCCTTTAATTAGAATGTGTCACAGCAAACTCGATTAATCTCCCAAGAGCCACTCTAATTAAAATGAACCCTCCAACCCTGAAGCACATGTACAGATGCCCGTAAATTCATATAACTCTGCTAAGTTACATCTCCAAGGAGAAAGAGAGATTGTTTGGGGTTGTCTAAGGAGCTATAACTAGGTATAATGTAAAAAAGTGTAACAAAAAGGAAATTTCCAGCTGAAATCAAAAAATATTTTCCAGTAATAAGGTCTATTAAACTGTGGGACAGTCTCCCAAGAGAAATGGTGGGAGACCCATTACTTAAGTGATTTTACACTAGGCTGGAAAAAGCACTCAACTAACACACTATATTAGGGGGTGGAAAATAAGACCTATTAAGGCATTTCCCCCTCTTATTTTAAGATTATATTTTCATTTAAAGAGTTACCTCTTAAAATTAAAAATCAGTGGCATAAGCTAATTGAAAATAAAATACTGAAATAAGGTCCAACTCATAAATGTCAACAGCCATTTTAATGTTTTTATAAGAATACTACTGTGCCAAAATAACCACAGCTAGTGTTTCTCAACCTGTGGCTTACAATCTAGAAGTGGGTCACAAGAACACATGAAAGGGTCCTGAACAAATTTCAAAAATGGATCGACAAGCTTTAAAAATGGATTCTCCTTTAAAGGAGAAAAATGTGGACAACCATGGCTTTACCCTGGCAGGCTGGCAGAGCTCCAGCCAGCAAGGAGCTGCTTAGGAGCCCCCATGCCCCACACACGCACCCCTTGGCCCACACACTGGGGGCCTGGGGGACAGCTGGACAGGAGGTGAGGGGCACTGGGGTGGGACTGGTCATTGATGAACTATGCTGTTCAGCACATCCCAAGAGTAGCAAGATGCAGAGGTCATTTGAAGAATTCACTTGTTCCAGTGCCTTTGTGCCTTTAATTTTTGGCAAATCTTATCAGCTAAGTGGGTTCACTTTGCATGATTTTGTAACTTAAGGTTGCCTATGAGTTTTGGGTTAATTTAAACCTAAGTGAAAAGCTTAACTCAAACTAAAACCCAGGCAAGTATCCTCACAGCCTGTAGAAGTCAGTGATGCTGTCAATAAACACTTTCAAATGCAGTCCCTTGGAATTTCTGAAGGATATCTAGGGCCTGCATAACCACCTCGCCCAATGCAATGAGATGCAATTATCTTCCAAATTTTTTATGCAAGGGCTGATTCTTTTAAGTTAACTTGCTATGGACAGAGGGGTGGCAATATTCTCTCTATCAAGTGCCTGGTATTTCCAAAGAAACAAATCTAAGGTCAGGAACAGGCTGCTAATGAGATGCTCCAGATTTCCTCATACAGTAAATTACTAACTTCAATTTATATGTTTACGGAAGTCAAGAGAATACCAGAAAACACACAAAAGGAAAGTCCCCCAACTTTAAAAGCTTACAGTATAAACAGAGATTAATAAACTGCATATTCCAAAAAAAATCTGGGTTAACAATTAACCATTACCTGATAATTTTACAGTCATGCCCTACATAGCTAGTACTGCTAGCTAGGCAAAAAAACCAAAAAAAAAAAAAAAAATTACGCTAACAAGTGACAGAGTAGGCAGAACTAAGCTCACTGGGTCAGGAGTCTGGGAGTATGCCAGGCAAGTGGGGAGAGTATCTGTTGGTGGAAAGTGGTTTCCTGGAGCAAAAGTTGAAGCCCTGGGTTTGCAAAGAAAAGCATGGATCTATGTGGAAGTCAATTTAGGCTGAGAGCCTGGAGTTGGTAGGTACCATATAAAGTCTAAAATAGGGAGAATTACATAGTAAGCTGCCCAAATTAAGTGACAAACAAAACATTCTAACTACTGGACTGTAAGTTATATGTAGATAACCATGATAGGAGGAGAAAAGGTAACTAATAAATCAGAGCTATAGAAGAATCAATTAAAAGGTCATAACTGGCATAAGATGGATGTTGCAAAGGCTGAAGAATGTAAAATCCGGTGTAATGTGATATAGAGCACATTTGAGAGCAAAGTGTCACACAAAAAATGCAAGACCTTCCAATCAGCAGGTGCTATCATCATTGCTGCTTTTACAGTTTACAGTAACTGGAAAATAGTCAAAAACGAAAAAAGGAAAAGAAAATAAAAAGAACAGAATGAGGCTTTTAGTTTGTATGTTTTATGTTATAGAGACAGGCAAGAAAGAAGTATAAAATCTTAGAGCAATGTTAAAAATTCTTCTTCTAAAGAATCTAACTCAGTGTCTGAAGTCTGTACTGAAGCACAAAAGCAGTCAGTTAAAGGGAATTGGAAAAAAAACCCAACAGATTTTACCCTGTGGATAACAGATCACTAGTTTCCTTTAGATATCATGGTTAAACTGCATGAAATTGAATATTTTAAATTCAGATGCTATAAGCATTGTAATTTGTAACAGATATCCATTGAAGTATTAGGGACAACAGTCAAGTTTTGATAAGAATAAAATCATGATTTTTAAATGACTCCAGTTCCTTACATGTATACTTTTCATTATGAGGTCTACGATTAATGAAATCTCCAGTGATGACCAGTGCTAAAAAGTAGATTCATCATCGCCTTGCTTTTTACATAGATACCACAGGTTAGCAGGGTTTTACACTGATTTAAACATGTTCGTGTATGATTACACAATACATAGGGCAAAATGCCTTCCATATCTAGTCTTAATGACACAATGTCTTGCTTTCCATATTTTTCTAATTTCATATTGTTTTATCGTACTTTAGTATTCAACATTTCATTTAAAAGATCAATTCTTTGGTCTTTTTTTTTCTTTTTGCAATAAATGCTGATATAAGAGAAGACCACTGCACCGGAAGTTCATTCACTGCATCAAATATTCATCTCCATAGTCCCTTTTCTTAAAGCAGCAAAATGATTTGCAGTGATATAGAGGACTATCACAGTCTAAGCTTTTTCTCATTTTGGCTACTCCTAAGGTTTTCTCCTTCTAGACTTCGCTTCCCACCATCCTTTGTCAATAACAAAACTCTAACCCTCTGACAACTTGGGGAGGCCCTGAAAAATACAAACCTGTCAAAGTGAGCAAAACAAAACAAAACTAATACAAGATACTTGTATTTTGGTGCTGGGCCCCAGAACATACCACACTATTACAGAATGTGAGGATAACTCCCAAAATGTTTTTAAATTCTTTATTATTATTATTTAATACTACGAATGTCTGCATTTCCCAAATTCCTGATACCTGGGACATAGGTGGAGGGAGAAAATTTTTGGGAGGGGCTCAGTGTGTATGTGCATGTGTGTGTACCCCCCCTCCCCCCCACAGTAAAGTCTGCAGGGGAAGGGGTGGGGGGAGAGGGATGGGGCAGGGGCGGAGAGTGGGGCTGGGGCTGTGCCAGGCTCTGTTCAGGTCAGGCCAAGTCATGCGGCAATTAGAGCCCGGTGGCTCCTCCAGAGGCATGGGCAGGCAGCTCCCGCCACTGCGTGCACCGCAGGGGAGCCGGGGGGCACATTCCCCCCTCCCCCCGACTTCCCCGCACCATGCTCATGGATTAGCTGTTAGGCTTTGATTGCCTTACAACCCAGCCCAGCTGGTGCCCCATTCATGATGAATGGGGCCCTGGCTGGGCTGGGCCGGGTCATGGGACAATTGGAGCCCAGTGGCTCCTCCAGAGGCATGACACAGCGGGGAGCAGGAAAGGCAAAGGGGGAAGGGGGACACATGCCCCCCTGATCTTTGCATGGGGCAAGGGTGGGCAGCAGCTGCGAGATGGGCTCTGCTTGCTCAGTGTCTCCGTGCCTCACTGCTGCTGCTTTGAAAATGGTGTGGTACAACACCATGTGCCTTGCTTCAGTGGCGGGACTCACACTGCACCGTACCATTTTCCAACCAGTGAGGCAGTGAGCAGGCAGAGCCCAGCTCGCAGCTGCAGTCCGCCCTTCCCCTGTGCAAAGATCAGGGGGGGGGGGGGGGGGGGGGCCGTCCCCCCCCCCCCCCCCTCCACTCCAGATCTGGCTGGGCAAGCCACGGCTCTGCTTGTCCCACAACCCAGCCCTGCCGGGGCCCCATTCACGGTAAATCGGGCTCCAGGTGGGCCGGCTTGTGGGACAATCCCCACAGTGCAGCATGGAGTGAGGCAAGGGCAGGGGCAGAGTGAATGATTTGCCTCTGCCACTACCCCACTGACTACTGCACTGTGGAGGTCTCGATCTGCCCCCCCTGCAAGACCAGATAAAGAAAGGCTGCTGGGCTGGCTGGAATCCTGGCTCCACACTGCAGGGTATCCGAGTGTGTGCACCCCTTCCCCCATGCTGCAGCAGCCTGCAGCCAGGCTGCCTTCTGGCCAAACCTGCTGCCCCCTGTGTTTGCGGGGGCTGAGCCCAGTTAGCCCCCGCATCCCACCCCCCTTCTGCCACCTATGCCCGGGAAGACACTCTTTTACTGGATTAAAATTGGTAACACACTTTACTCTTACACCCAAAAAGTTATACATATAACTTTGCTTACTTTGACAGGTGTGTATATATATATTTTTTTTCAGGGGCGGGGGGTGTATGCCCCCCCCACACACACACACAAAAGTATAACATACTCCATTCGCCTGCCAGAAGAAATCATACAAGTGCTAAGAGGTACTATTAAAAATAACTCCATAACTTTTCTGAATTTTGTGACACCCCAATTGAAAATCACTGAGATAGATCAATTTCAGAAGAAATATGGAGGGAGGTCTTGAGGCAAAAAAGCTGAGACTCACTGATCTAGCTGGTGTCAAGTAAGGGTGACAGGGGCAGAACCTCACCCTGCTGTGCCTCCTCTTTTCACTTTCTGTCCCATCCCAACCCTTGGTCTGTACCTCAAAGGACAAGGACAGCCCCTGCTGCTGAGGCTGCTCCTGCAGGGTCTTACAAGCCAGCAGCC
>NW_005842883.1:24811-33608 GCF_000455745.1 Alligator sinensis
TGTGGGAGAACTGGAGGGGATGAGCTGGGCTGCAAAGTGAGGCTCTGTCTGTGCAGCTTCTTGCTCACCCACTTGCAGAGAACTGTGCTACTGGAAACAAGGGAGGAGGAACATCAAAGGGGCTACCTAGAGATGGGGAAGGGCAGGGGAAGGCAGCAGCAGCAACCTTCCCCTGCCCTTCCCCATCCCTAGGTAGCCTCAGCAAAGCAGCCACAGGCACTGCAGGAGTACTTGGAGCAGGTACAGGGTACCAGATGTGGGAGGATTAAATTGACCTCCTCATACAAGGGGATCTCATGGCACACTTCCATCACTCTCACGGCACACTGGTGTGTCACAGCACACCCTTTGGGAATCAAACATATATGTACATGTCTGGTAATTATGGTGTGCAGCTGAAACAAAAACTTACCAGTCTCTACCCCACAACAGGAGAAACGTCTAAATTTAGATGTTTCATCAGTCTAGAAGTCCCTATTTATTTTTACTAAATTGAAGAAGTCAATAGTATGTTACTGGAAATTCTTGATTTTAATTTGGCATTCAACACTAATACAGATGGGCCTCTTTTTCAGCCTTTGTTCAAAAATATATTTCTTACTCTGTGGGTTGCTGAGGCATGTCTCATGAATGCGTAATAGAACATTATTTTCCCTATGCTGCAAACCACAAAAAGTCACATCTTATAAACTTCACTCTGGCAATACTGCCATGCAAGTTAATATGAATTTTACTGAGGCTTTGTTCTGCACTATTAGGCCTTTTCTCAGTAGCATTACTCTTTTTTTTAAATATATGTACTCTATTAAGACCTTAACTATTAGAGGTATTTCAAGTTTCTATACTATGCTGCCTTCTCCCTCAATTTACATTCCATGACATGTAACCACCATCAGGCTTGCTACATGTTCTCTAATTTTTATCACGTGCTGTTTTATATTGTTTTGCACAACCATATTTATTCAGTCACCCACATTATGTTTCCTAGTTCATATCAATGCCAGTTGCTCATTACAAACATATTTTATTATGAAAATATTTAGTATAATGAATACTTTAATATAATGAAGGTACTGAAAAAACTGTTGTACACAGTGTCATTTAATCAAAATATAGACATGTATTCAAGACAGACTGATATAAAATAGTAGATTTTAAAATGGGAGTTGGCATAGGCACAAGGGTCCAGAAGCCTGGATCGTTTGGTAGAAACAGAGCCAGAGCTGCTCATAATCCAAACAATTGAAATGTGTCCTTCAGCTGGCAACAAGCTAAGCTGCATGTGAACAAAGCTCTGATCAACAAGTTTGGTTAAACTCCCAAGATATGAGATTTCTGCATGTGTGGAATAATGGATTTCCCCAACAAAACATGCAAAACCTAAAGAAAATACTGAAAATTTTTTAAAAAAGGAAAGAAAACCTGAGATTTTTAAGCCACATGGTTTGCAGAGCATCGTCCAAGCTCCATCTCAGAGTCTCTTTAAGGTTCACTGCTAGATATATGGGGAACAGAACTTGACAAGGTATAAGGAGCACTCATTTCAACAGAAGAGAGACTGAAAGTATTAATAGTAAAAGGTAATCATGAAGGGCTGCAACACTTACTGATGAAAGCAGCCTGGTGGAGGTGATCCTGAGTAATCATGTGTAGGACTGCATCCAGACACAACTAAATAAATACTTAGGAGGCACACTTGCTACACATCACATCTATCAAAAGTAATTAAAGCTATCCAGAATATAGTAGACTTATTAAAATTATTATTTCTTCAATATTTCCATTATTCACACAGTACCGTTCAGTCTAGCAGGCTGAACTCATACCTGTATAGCACAGGAGTAGAATCCCTGAAACTGATGGTTGGCTATGCCATCTTATTTCATTCCCTTTTGTGCTTGTGCATTGCAATACTATTTCTAACACTGTGATCGCATACAATTTTTTCCCCAGAGGAATACTGTCTCTTGAACTGCACAAAACAAGGTGATCATTTAATGATCAGCTATTTTATCTTTTGCTTTTTTCTTTGTTCAGAATGTGGCTGTGTTACATGTTCAAATAATCTGAGAGATTTTTCCTGGGTTTGCTTTCTTGGTAGAAAAACTTACCAAGAGACACCTGATCAGACACTAAAATGCTGAACCACTGAGGAGCAGAGTGCTTGCAGTGTTATGCATCCAGAGGCCCTCTAAACACACACCTCAGCATGTCCTGCAGATTTCCTCAGTCTGCCTAGAGACAGGATGGCACAATGTGGAGATTGTGAAATGTTGGGGATGGACAAAGCACCATATGATACTACAGGATTGTGCTGTGGCTCCCCCCACAAAAGAATGTGTCCAGATATTCACTATCCCATGACAAACTCTCCCAGGACTAATTTAACCCTGGTTGTTCCTAGGTTATTTTCTCCCAAAGTGCCCATGTTTTGCTCTGGGAGAAAAATCTTGAACATCTGTACACTCATAGTTTCTCCTGAGAGGGCAGCTACTCTCCCATGAGAAACTGAATCTCTGCATATGTCCTGTGATTCTTTGTCTGATTACTGAACTGTCTGCAAACTCTGTTCTGAAGTAAGAACTATTAATTTCTTCAAAATCTTTTCTATAGCGCTTATCACTACAACATCTGCCCACTTCACAATGAAGTAAGGAGGTGCCATTAATATTTCCATTTTTACAAAGGGGGATGGCTAAACCACAGAGTTCAAAAGACCATCAAAAAGTTAACTAATATTGGGAACCCATTTTAAGACTCTTTAGATCCACCTTTTTTAAGGATGAAGTATTATATAGCACATTATGTGTTCAGGACATAGTTCACATGGACTTTAGTAGTCACTGTGAATGCTCAGACCTTCCACAAGTCTGGTTCATCAGCCTCAATTAGAGCACCCAGAAACCTTAGAGTTTTTTAAAAAGCAAACTGAAATGCCATCATGTGGCATCATACTAGTACTAACATGAATCATAAATAAAGTTAGAACTTATATATGCACTGAACAGATCTTTGCCACTTCAGCACATACAATAATGGGTAAAAATGGTTGCTGGTCATCCTCTCTATAGGCCAGCACTAGAATGGATGAGATATATGAGCTGCTCATGGGTTTCATACATACTTCTTAACAGCAGATGGAAAGATTAGGAAATCTAGGGGGTTGTAAGTATATCCCCAGAAGGGATGCACTTGAGGATGCTGCCTGCCCATTCAACCCAAACCAGAAAATTCAACAGTGAAACTGGTCTGGGTGTTGCCCCCTGTATTCTCTCTTGACATCAATCTCTAGTGTACTTAACAGCAGCTGCTGAGAGCATCCCAGAACTACTTACTGAAGCATTTCAGGGATTTTTGTGTGCGAGTAGAAGCAGGTAGGCAAGGTGTGCTTCAAAGCAACCCTCCTTAAACACATGAAGGACATGGTTTAACACATCCTTATTTTTCATTTCAGACTCTGAAGGGGAGCATGCACTTCAGTGAGCAAAGATATTTTTGCCATACACTCCCACACTTGACACATTCGATCCCAACTCCTCCAATCTATTTCTTCCCTATACTGCTCCCTTCCCATTAATAACCCCCTCTTCCAGACACTTGTTCTGATCTCTTTGACTAACCATTTTCAGTCTCAATACACCCAAATTTTCATTCATCTGACATTTTCCTGTCACACTAACTCCCAGTTTCTGTCTCTTTGTCCAACAATGCCCTGCATATCTGGTTCCCAGTCACAGTTTCTATCCCTACTCAACCAACAGTCCAGATCTCACTTAGCTCCTTTACCTAATCTAATCTCTTTTCTCCTCTTGCTCCCTCTGCATCCAAGTTGGATATCTTCCTCCTCTTTGGTATTGGGGCAGTGAAAGTACAGGAGAGGATCCTCGCTTTCAATTTTTGTGGCTGACCCTACAGACAGAAGCAGTTGGGTGAAACAATTACAGAGAAAGTCCAGCTTCAACCTGAACCTCTGAGTTAAAATATGCTCACTCTGAGGATGACGACTATGCAATCTAGTTGTCACCAGAAGCTGCGAGTCTGGAGCAGGTTCAATGCAAATAAGATTTTAGTTACTACTCTAAAATCTTTATTAAGCAAACTGAGGTTTTTAAAAAGCTCATAACTTGGCAAAAATTGCATAGATGTTAACTGGAACAGCAAATGGCATATTCTTGACATACAAAAGCCAAGGCCCCTTCTTTACTTCAAGTCCCTACTCCATGTCAGGTGGACACTTAAGCTTTTCAAAGAAAAAATCCTGAGAATTGCTAAGCAGAGGCAAAACAACATATTTTTTCTGATCTCATTCTCAGAAATAGTTGAAAAACTTTGTCTAAATCTTTCCACAAAAGATTCAGACACCTTGCATGGGAAATTTCGGCCCAAACAATTTTTAAAAAAGTTAAGCAACTGAATAGTCTTAGAGTGGGATGTGTAGGACCTAAATAACAAATGGTGCTCTTCTTGATATCTAGAGAGAAGAAAACGTGTATAGAAAAGATCATTGTCAGTTGATGAGATGTTGATCATGACCTTTTGTGTTGTTGCTTACTATCTGCGATTAAAATAATTTCATTAGTTATTACTTACGGAAATTAATCCCTTAAATCTTAAAAAAACGCATGTTTAAAATGTCCATATAAAATTAGCATCCATCACATGGTAGGTGGTCAGGAATCAAATTGATATTTATAAGCCCACCATTCCCCACTGTCCTGAATCTTTTTAGGTTAAATGGTGTCAGATAGTGAAAAGTATTTTGGTGCTTATGTAATATATTTACTGCACCTGAAGTAAGGAAAGGTCATACATATTTTAATTAATACTAAGACTAGTATTTTATTAGCTTCCCTTTCAACAGTGATAAGCGAGGCAAGTTTGGAAGCATTATTTCTGTCAAATAATTACAGACCATTAATTGTACGTAATTACCAGACTAGCATGCAGTGGTTTGTAAAAAAACAAAACAAACAAAAAAACCAACCAAAAAAAACCAAAAGAGCCCCCTAGAAACACACCTGCAGCCTTCAAGAGTCTTCAAAACTGCAAGGGTATGTGGCTTTAATACAGAATGTCAAATGGAAAAAAAAAATTCAAACAAATGGAAATCTGTGTCTGTATGCAAGGTTTGAGAATCCTATCAGATGTGCTATAATTATAGAAGTTTTAAATCAGTTGATTTGATTATTAGTAAACCACCTGGACTGGATTAGTAGAGGAGGAATTTTTTCCAATGTAATTCCTAATCAGTATTCTTTATACCAAAAGGTGAAAGTAAATAAAAGTTTAGGTGGAAAAGATATAGTTTGATCTGTGTGTAATTTGGATAATTTTTTTTGGCGTGCTTAGTTTAGATAAATTAACTTTAATCCCTCAGGTGACTTTGACCTGGATATATTTTAAGCAAGACCTAGTAAGAAAATGTATCATGCTAAAGTACTTTGGTATATACAGTAATTGAACTTATTCATTTTAAACAGACCATCTGAAGAAAACTAGTTGGATGAAGTGCAGCCCTGACTGAAAGTAACCTTACTGCAAGAAAATGAACTGAAATGTAAAATATATATTCAACCTCTTTTACTAAGCAAGTGTTAGACTGTGGCTTTATCTAACATGATATTTCAGCATGGCAAGGAAAAAGGAAGGCATACCTCTTGTTTCTCATGTCTCCTGCATACCAGCAGCAAATTTGCCCAGATTATGGCTTAATTTGTGAGGAAAGGTGCAGAGGTAAATGCCTGCAACTTCTATGGATAAGCGCAGCCCTGATTCCATCCATCACCCATACACCACAGACTGCAGAGCTGAATGAATGGAAAGGAAGGAACATGCTGTACCATATATAAATAGCAGCAATGGATTACCTCCTCCCTCCCTATTCAGTGTAAAAGGATTACAATTGGAAGAATCATGTCTAGAAGCATCCTGAGGGACAGTGTTTTCCAAGGTTTCTGAGGCACTGTACCTTACCATACCACAGCTTGTTCTGGGCTGAGCCTAATGACACAACCAAATGACAACCAAGCTCCAAATATTTATCCCTGATAGTTTTTTCTATATACCCTCTGCCTCTCTTCACCTACTTACCTAAATTGTGCACGTGTTCTTTCATGTTTGACATATCCAATGCATTTGTATTAAGAAAAGAAACTTCAAACACATACATATGGAAGACTGCATAATGAATTATTGCTGGAAATAGAGGAAATCATGTACTGCAAAATAAATCCCTCATGTATTATGGATATGCAAAGTAGTCAAAAAATTCTTGAACCCATATGAGATTATTCCTATCTGGGCCACATGGGATGCTGCTCAGGCCAACTATTTTGGTATGAGAACCTTATGACCAGGATGGAAATGGTTTCTATCTTCTAAGGGACAGTGGTAGTAGCACATCTTTGGAAATAGGACATTCCTGAGGGGTCAAGGAATGCTTGAGGAGAAATAAGAGATTATGAGAGAAAAGTACATGGAAGGAGATGGAAGCCAGAAACAGCAAGCGAGGTGGAAGATCGCTTGAGTGAGGGATAGGAGGATGAATGTGGCAGAGGTTCTGTTCTTTTCTATTCAGATCCTTTTATTACTCTCGATACTTGAGAGTTTATCATTAGTGAAAGTGACATAACTAATAACTGCCAAAAATGTTTTTTTTCTTTCTTCCATCCTCACACTGAAGTGAAAATTCTGCAAGCAATGTGGAAGTGGTTTTATTTTTCTTTAAATACAGTATATTTCATAGATTTCACAGACATTAGGGCTAGAAGGGACCTCGGAAGGTCATCAAGTCCAACCCCCCACCCGAAGGACTGGAAGTCAGCTGGGGTCATAGGATCCCAGCAAGATAAGCATCCAATTTTCTCTCGAAGGTGTTCAATGTAGGTGCTTGAACCACCTCTGATGGCAAGCTATTCCAGACCCTGGGGGCTCAGACAGTGAAGAAATTCTTCCTTATGTCTAGCCTGAAACAGTCTTGCAGTAGTTTATAACTGTTCGACTTCACCATCCCTTGAGGTGCTCTGGTGAACAAACTCTTCCCCAGATAATGGGGAACACCCCTGATAAACTTATAGGTGGCCATCAGATCACCCCTGAGCCTGAGCTTTTCCAGGCTAAAGAGCCCCATAGCTCTCAGCCTGTCATCGTAAGGTTTGTTTTCCTGACCTCTGATCATGCGCGTGGCTCTCCTCTGCACTCTCTCAAGCTTCTCCACATCCTTTTTGAATTGTGGGGCCCAAAACTGGATGCACTACTCCAGCTGTGGCCTCACCAAGGCCAAGTACAAGGGGAGAATGACATCCTGGGATTTGCTTGAGAAGCATCTATGGATGCAAGCCAGCGTTTTGCTTACTAGCCGCAGCATCACATTGCAGGCTCATGTTCATCTTGTGGTCAATGATGACCCCCAAGTCTCTTTCTTCCCTAGTGCTAGCCAGCGTACCACTGCCGAGCCGATAAGGATGCTGCAGGTTTTTCCTTCCAAGGTGGAGAACCTTGCATTTTTCAGTGTTAAGCACCATCAGGTTCTCATCCACCCATTTGCTGAGCCTGTCTAGGTCAGCCTGGATCGCCCTCCTGTCTTCAGGTGTGGATTCTTTGCCCCAAAGTTTGGTGTCATCGGTGAACGTGGCCAGTTTGCTTCTGACTCCAACGCCCACATCATTAACGAAGACGTTGAACAATATGGGTCCAAGGACAGAGCCTTGGGAGATCCCACTGTCACAGAGCACGGAGCCAAATTTCCCAGCCAGTGGATCGTGGTGGGCCCAAGGCCACAACTGGCCAGTTTTGCCAAGAGGTGATCATGGGATACCAGATCAAAGGCTTTTTTTGAAGTCAAGATGTATGACTCAATCTCTTCTCCCTTGTCCAGGTGATAGGTCACCTGGTCATAAAAGGAAATGAGATTGGTCAAGCAAGACCTACCCGCAACAAACCCATGCTGGCTATCCTCAGGATGTTGGTGTCGGCCAGTCCATTAAGGATGACCTCTTTAATAAACTTTTCTAAGACCTTCCCCAGGATAGAGGTCAAGCTGATGGGCCTGTAGTTTGCTGGATCCACTTTCCTCCCTTTCTTGAAGATTGGCACCACATTGGCCTTCTTCCAGTCTTCAGGCACTTCACCAGAGCGGCAGGAGTTCTCAAAGATCCATGCCAGGGGCTGGGCTATGATGCTCATCAGCTGCTTGAGTACCCTGGGGTGTAGATTGTCAGGGCCAGCTGACTTGAAGGTATCCAGCCTCTCAAGGTGTTCCTTTATGAGGTCCGCATTGATGGAAGGCAAGGGATCTCCCTCACCTGGACCTCCCTGTCCCGTAGCGGGCATGGGCGTCTCATGGGACTGATGAAAGACCAATGCAAAGTACCCATTTAATAGGTTGGCTTTTTCCTGGGCGTCAGTTGTCCTATCTGGTTTAGCAGGGGTCCAATGTTGCCCTTGCTTTTCCTCCGGCTCCTCACATATCTGAAAAAGGACTTTTTATTGTCCTTGATACTTGTAGCCAGTTGGGGTTCAGTTGCAGCCTTGGCTTTCCTGGTTTGGTCTCTGCAGATCTGAACCAGTGCAGAATATTCCTCCTTGGAGGTGGATCCCATCCTCCATTCTTTGTAGGCCTTTCTTTTTAGACACAGGAGGTATGCTAGTTCCCTGCAGAGCCAAGGGGGCTGCTGTGCCCTTTTGCTGCCTTTCCTCTGAGATGGGATAGACTTTGCTTGTGCACCGAGGATTGCTCCCTTGAGGAGCAGCCACTCATCCTCATCCTTGGGCCCCCTTTTGCCCAAGAGACGCTTCC